>NW_017803013.1:286151-371774 GCF_001625305.1 Branchiostoma belcheri
TGCATCTCGTACACACACGGTATAGATTAGTAGCTTTAGTTCCAGCTAGGGAACGAAATTGGGTAGCTATTTTATTAAGCACAGCCTGATTCGGGACGTTTTGTGTCGCGATTCTTTGTTACCTTCTGGGTCAAAACAGGTTTAGATTCTTCACTTTTCTCTGCAGTTCGGCTGTGTCGTATTAGATGATTCCGCAAGGTGCCGTTGCCGTAAATGGTGAAATCAACACTGGATTGGCGCACATGTAACCCTGACGTTATATGGTGCCAAATGCAATGATACTTGAATATATTATGCTAACGGGGGGTGCCCTAATTCCGACCCATCCCTAATACCGAACTAGTTTGAAAAATCCTTGTTGCGGCGTTATGCATGGGAGCACGTGCCTAAAAATAATCACAAGAATGGACTATGTTTTTGTGTTGATATCGGCAATCTCACAAAGTTTGTTTTAGTTCCTACACTCCGACAACAGACGAGTGAAAAATCTGTGTGAATTCGACGCTTGTTCGGGGGTTGACGAGCGTGTCAAAAATGCAGGTTTTGCTTTTCAAACAGCCACTTTGGAGCAAGTCGCGTAATCGTAAAAAGAGGACTTGTTTGGGACAGAAAACATTTGTAGATTGTTTTAGTCATAATATGTGTATTATTATTTCTAAACTCTCTTCTCAGATCGACCTGTGTTAAACACTAGGTCGGAATTAGGGCACCCCTGTTGCGATAGAACGTTCCACCGGCAAACTTTAAAGTGACCAAAAAACTGCCGTGCGTTTCGTGAACCATTACGATTGGGTGCAAGCCGCTACACTCAAGTGAAATACACAGCTGTGCAGCTTTAATCGTTGTGATCTTTATCTGTCAATATTATATCTCATGTTGCGCGGGTTTTTGGTCAGATAATCTATTACCAAAGGTCTATGCGCTTGCATGGAACATAGCACGGAATTAGGGCACCCCCCGTTACAAATACGAATTACGTAAACACAACTGGAATCCTATACACATTTATACTTAGCGCCTTGAATCTTTCATAGCCTTGAATCTCCACAGTATCTAACTTTCCAATAGCCAGTAGAGGATTTTATTTCAATGCAGATTCATCAGGATTCAAACCAGTCCACTACAATTCGCTGGAGAAGCAACGTGTTATCTACTGTTTTATATGGCTTCAATCAATATATACTTGAATATCATGACATTCATTAACATTTTTAATTTTTGATGCATGATTGAAAATATAAAATGGAAATTGTCCTGTTTGGTAAAAGTCTACAATGTGAAATTATATGGATTTTTCACAATCTTGTTGTCTCTTGAGAACAAGATTGTTATGGCGGATCCTACAAGAAGTATTAAAGTAATGTGTGTGACGCATTCTCATCTATCCTGTGAATAATAATGAGAAGTTTATTACAAATTCATGCCCGGGGGGGGGGGGGGCTAATTGCAGATTACAAACATAAAAGAACAAAGAAACGTACTATAAAACTAGAATTCCGAGATCTCATACCTCCATGAAATATGATCTTGATATGTAAATGTAAATTTCTTCTTTAATTGTGCAAATGACCCCTGCATTAACATGATATATGCATCGTGATGTATGTTAACTTTTGATTAACCTCATTTGCATAATTTGCATTTAATCATGTACATCTCTCTCTCAGCTACCTACACACCAAAAATAATGAAAATATGTTGTTCCTGTCTGGACTTATTGGCTTTTAAACATTTCGCCAGAAAGTACCCTGCAGTTCCAGAACAAGCTGCTAGGGGGCCCAAACTCATATGACTTCTTCCCAAGCACGAGAGCTACCTTCCATCAAAATTTCATGACCCTAGCATGTCCAGATCGCGAGATATCAAAACCGGAAGTTGCGCTGCAGTACCAAGGGAAGCCACTAGGGGGACCAAAATCTAATCATTTCTAGTTTTCGCCACACCCTACCAACACACCAAGTATGAAACCAATCCATCCAGGCGTTCTTGAGTTATCTTGTTGACCAACAGACGGACGGACAGACGGACAGACGGACGGACAGATAAACGCAACTGAAAATATAACCTCCATGACACATTTCATGGAGGTAACTAGAAAGGCCAATATTTGCTTTGGAGCAAATACAGCGATGGGTTCACCACATTTTACGACATGGCAGGGAAAGAATGAGAAACACAAGGGAAAACAATGATTTACATTGATATAACTATAATATGAAGTAACATACAACTAAAACAACAGTTGGATAGCTATTCCCTACTTTATTGGTTAGGATTTTTAATTGCATAATGCAAACTGTTGATTTTCAAAATAAATAAAAAAACGTTCATGCCCCGCATTCCAATGCTGGAGCAGAAAAGCTTGAAATACCTACCAAAACACTTGAATAAAGACATACTGTCAGTATGGAAATGCTCTGTGCAGGTGTTAATCAAGTTAAATCCCAACAGCCAATCAGCAAGAAGTATAGAGGAAAGCTGCATGCCTATTGGTTGATGCCCTGCATTCCATTGTGATGACTCATGCCCAAACGTGGTAAACAAGGCCATTAACACAGTAATACATTTGCTATAACACAGCCAAAAAACTCAAATAAAACCATTCTAAAAGCCTGTATCACAATAATTTAAAAAACGCCTAGGGGTATTTGCCCACTGTACCTCCATACCAAATTTCAGGACCTTAGGCCCTAAAATGAAGAAGCTGAATCCATTTAAAAAATGGCAGGAGGAGAAGAAGGAGGAGAATTCGAAGGAGGAGAAGAAACATCAGAAAAAACAATATGGGTTCACCACCACTTCGTGGTGTGGTGAACCCATAAATATAACCTCCATGACACATTTCATGGAGGTAAATATAACCTCCATGACACATTTCATGGAGGTAATAACTAAAATCTACATGATAAAAGGTAGTTGTCTAGACCTATAGCTATGTCTAAAACTATGTCTAAGGGGTTTGACTTCTCTTTTTTAGACCATGGAAGACGTAATGTCCCACCTTTTCTAGAATTAGTGGGTTTTGGGAAGTTAAAAGAAGAATAGTTTTTTCTTGGTCTGTAAGTTTAGTAAAATTGGGATAAATTGTAGAAGTTTGAATAGATAACTCATTTCGAGCGTTGCTATGAAAGGAAGAATTTGAGATAAAGTGTATTTCGTCTTCCACAGCCTTTGCATTACAATATTTACACATTCTTTCACATCAATTGCAATGTCCATCTTGATCCCCAATAAAGAGCGTGCGTCCCTGTACATCTGACAGTGCCAAGGTCCGTATTTAGCCGGCCACAAGAGTCGTATCTGGAATAACAGTGAAAAGTTATTGAAAACATAAAACAACCAGAATGCCATTGAATGTTCGTAGCTTCGTTGAAAAATGATGTGGAGGCGATGTAGATGCACCTTATGTACTCACCATAACCAGTAGGAGTTGTGAAGCCCGGTTACAGTTTTGTCATTTCAACTCTCTTGACTTTGGAGAAGGCAGACCTTTTCAACAGGAGGTGACAAATCTTCACGAAGATCAGAAAACAAACAACAAGAAACACGACTACAGAGGGAGGTGACATGGAGCCAACCATGGGCGTTTCTGCAAAAGAACATAAGCAAAGACTGATGAATGTACAGAAATACAGAAACCCATTGTGATGATGGAACCATGATATTGATACTCAAGATGATTAAAGATGATTGATGAATTAGAAAAGGATGCATTTTTATTTCGCAGTTTACTTACCAGCCGATGATACTGTTATGGACCCAAGAACTCCGACTGGAGTTATATTTTTCCTGCATTGGTCTGGGTCTGCCCGCCTGAGAAGTAATGCAATAGGGCATTTAGAGCTTCATTCAGCATCTGTCAACAACGCTAAAATATCAGCCATATTTTAGCTTCATGTAGGTATTTCCCTTGTCAAAATTGCAGGCACGATGTATTTGAATTGCACCCCTAGCGTCATATGGGTAACTACGGTATGACAGCAAATTTTTGCATGCACATAACATACGCATACAAATAGATATTAGTAGCTGCATAGCTGCATTAACTTCTTCATTAACTTTATTAACTAATCTAACTTTATTAAGTTAGATTAGATTAACTTTATTAAGTTAGATTAGATTAACTTTATTAAGTTAGATTAGAAGAAAAGGAACTACGGTATCTCTTTCCATAGTAGCACTTTTCGGTGGCTTCCCTTTGAGCGTTTCCCCAATAATGCATTTCGTACAACACACAACTATGTCAGTAAGAAATCCATATCCTTGAAGATGACAAACCCTACCTTGAAGGGTCTACAAGCCTGTACACCACCCCTCCCTCGTGGCTGGTGCTGGCAAAGTCAGTGGCCAGCATGTATAGTTCACCTGTGTAGGGAAGGGAATGGGTGGATTGGGGAAATGTAGCTGGGGACAATGTCGTGAGATTATCTTAAATTATCTTAAAAGGTTTTTAAGCAATTACATGATACTATTCCTGGAAATTTTTAAACATTACCATTAAACCCACAACAATATAAAACTTTCATTCTTACCTGCCTCATCCTCTCCAAAAGACAAGATGTTTGGAACATATAACCCCCGTACACCATTGTTGCATGTGTCGTCCCCTCCTACACAGACCACTCTATTGTTCCACGCACCAGTCTTGGCATCCTCCGTCAGAGAGAAGAGTAAACTGTACATCAAGAAGCAAGTTAGACATGGGCAACGATCACGGATATGCTGACAGCTATTCATCCCCATCTTCATCCGTTATGGAAGATCGTAACGTTTTGACTGGCTACCGAATCAACATCCAAACACTTACATGCAGTCAGTTAAAACGCTACGATATTCTACCCCAACATCTGCTTGGAGAGTCTGTTTGCTTCTATAGGGCAGACGTGTCAACATAACTTAGATGTATTGAAACGTTCAATCCAGTAAGTAACTACGATCCGAATCTGCTACGATCGAAAGGATGTACATTGACATTGTCACTAACCCTCTTGTGAACAGAAAAAATGTATTTCAAATTCCTTCTTACGTCCAATACTCAAACTTATCCTTCTCAACTTTGTTTGTTCTTTACAAACACACGCTCTGAGTGAAGAAAATCACGTAACATGAGTTACTAGTATCACCAGAAATCTGTATCTTACCCAGTCCAGAAGTCTCCATAAATGTACTGTCCCCTCAGATTCGGAAAGAGACAGCCCCTGTACATGTACCCTCCTGTAATTGACTTTCCAACACTGTGGCTGTAGACGTGTATTGGCGGAATATGGTTGGCTGAGGAACGGAAGAAAAATTCTGCTTCATTGAAAGCTATATGCATTTTAGCTGTTGGAAATAGTGAGTACTGTAACTGAGTAACTGAGCTACATTGGGCATTGAACCATGGCGTGGGGGTTCACAGGTGAAGTACAACGCGCCCACCCAAATGCTGGCAAAGAATTAGCACACGTTCACAAACAACATGCAACAATGACATTCTGGTAGTCTAACATATATCTGTAGTTCACTCTTACCCAACTCTGGAGTTTTGCAGAGTTTTTTGTCAAAGCATTCGAAGCCCTCGAACGCACGCCACCCGTAGTTCCCTCCCTTCTGAATGATGTCAACCTCTTCCCATTTGCCCTGTCCGACATCTCCGCAGAAAATGCGCCCTCGGCCCTTCCCGGTTTCCGGGTCGCCTCTGTCCATGGAGCACCTCCAGGAGTTCCTCTGGCCGTAAGCGTAGATCTCGGGCCTGACGTTTGGCTGGCCGACAAACGGGTTATCCTCCGGCACGACGTAAGGGACGCTGTCGTCTGGACGGTTGATGTCGATCCTAATTACCTTTCCCAGGAGCGAGGACCTATCATAAAACGAAAAGGTATGTAATACATTAGACATTGTAACCTTCGCACAAGAGGCGTCTTCTTTGGTTTCTTGCACATGCCCTGCAGAATAAGGATCGTTTTGAACTTTTGAGCACAATTATCATGGCAAAAACATGATTTATATATATATATGATTAAAGATCTTACAAGTTCTGTCCGTTTCCTCTTTTCCCCCAGGGGTCTCCTGCCTTTCCGCCGTCACCAGTGAAGGCGTACAGATACCCGTCCACCCCGAACAGCAGCTGACCTCCGTTATGATTTCCCGCCGGTTCGTCCAGCTCAAGAATGACCTTCTCCGAGGCGCGATCCACCTGGTTGGCGTCGTGAGATGCTATCCGGAACTCACTGATGCGAATCTTCTGATGTTTGTCGTTTCCAATGGAATAGTAAACAAAGAGTCTACTGTTGTGCTTAAAGTCCGGATGAAACGCCATCCCGAGAAAACCGCGTTCATCGCCAAGACTGGTGGATGTCAGAATATTCTTAGACAGGTCTAGAAACGGCGTTTCTACCTTACTGAAATCAGACAGATACACGTGCACCTTTCCGTACTGTTCACCGATAAAAACACGGTGGGAGCCGTCTCCGGCATGGACCAGGACTGTGGGGTTCCTCAGACCGACCACTAGCTGCTTGAAGCACAGGCACTTCTCCCCACCGGTGCCCTGTATGGCTTTTTGAATGTCGTTGGAAAAATTCTCATTAGTGATAATGTCAGGATAACAGTAGTCCATGTCGGTAATTTTGGTCGACTCACAGAACTTTTTGGGATCTGACGGTGAGAGTGTTTTCCGCACGGATGGGTCAACTGTTGTTGAGAGGAGGGCATTGATGCACTCACTGGGTATGGAGGAACAATATTTCGGGCATAGACCTGGCAGCGGCTTTTTCACCTGTGAAAAAAGGATACACGATTGGTAAACTCTCAGGAGCATTAAAATATGTCACATACATGTATATACACGACGGCCATCTAGTGTTGGTGTGATAATGACTGTCTTTAAATTCATGATCATAGAAACGGAATCAGATCAAGAAGAGCTTCGTTAATCTGGTTTTCCTTATCACTGTGGTAAGCTTAAGAATACTGCCAAGCAACACAAACCCTTGTTCATGCAGATTCCCCAAATAATGTCCCAACAAATACGAGAAAGATTACGTAAACGTTACCAGAAGAAGCCGTTTACCTGAGTGGTTTCCAGGTCGTACAAATGGGAGGCGTAAGGCGAGCACTCCTGACAAAGGATGTTCGTCACGTGCTTCTCACACACTGTCCGGGAACTCTGCGGCAAACTTCTCAGAATCTCATCGAACTGTTTCTTTAGCTCATAGTCCTGCGTAAAGGAGACGATTTGAGATTATTTTCCAGTTATGGGTTGTAAGAGATAGACGTTATTGTTACTGGGTATTAATGGGCCAATGGGAATTGTGAGAAGTTAACAGTCGGTGGGCTTGGATCTGGAGCGGCTAACACAGGTGATCTCAATACGACCCAAGGTGCGGCCATAACTGTAAGGTTTGAACAGCTCATACCGGGAAAGCCATAAAGCAGTGATGGGCAAATCATCATTTTAAAAATACACATTCACGCTTCAGTGCGGCAAATGTCTACCACAGATAGTGTATGTCGAGTGCATGTCCATGTGACAGAAAAACACTTCGCCATTGTTTTATCTCTGTCCTTATATGAGGGATAGAAGGATAAATATCTCGCCCTTGAATCGTCTGGGCGACAATAGGAATATACTAATTAACATCAATTGTCTTCCTTTAGGAACCCACAGTACTAACTTTCAGTCCGCCAAACTCAAATCCCTAACTCCTGTTTACACATTTTACACAAACATTATACCATTAACACACTGTTGCGTTTTCACGTAGCGCTAGTATTTACCTGTTCTCTGGTGCAGCATCCGAATTTGCTGTATTCTCGGCATAAACTGAGCGGCTCTGCCGGCTCGAAGGGAGGCATGAAGTCCAAACACTGTGGGTGGGCGTGAACGGTCATTGAGAAGGCAAAAACAACGGCCAACAGCGCCGGAGTTATGGTGCCCCATGCTTGTGACATTTTGTCTTACCAAACAGGGCGAGTGGTCTCGCCGTGTGAAAGCACCCCGGAAGCCGTAGAACCGGTTCAACCAGGCTGTATACGTAACACACCTGTCACGCTTGAACAATTATAGTCAATACCCATAATGCGTTGCTGTGCGAGGTGACTTTCCCGGGGGTACAGGTACTAGTACTGGAGCACGTCGACAGAACGTACTGCGCCTGCGCGAAATCCGTAATGTACTGTGCATAGCACATCGACAGAACGTCTCGTGGAACGTCTACAGTTTCCACCTCTCCTTCGTATATACGAACAACGAAGAGTAACAATATCTAAATTCACATCCACAGTATCCGTATCAGAATGCGTAAGCTTTTTAGCAAAAGTAGTTGATAGGGGGCGCACAGATAAGACCTGTTATTCATCGTGAGAAAGTGATAGAGAATTACGGACCTTGGTCTTCATGATCGACCGCCTCTCGACCGTCCTCAACACATATTCAAACCATATATTTCTATATCTAGAGAATACCACTGAATGAAGTAAGAACTGTCTAAGAACCTTTATGTTTGATAAATTGTGCGTTCAGGTAAACTGAAAATGAAAAGAGCCATCCTTGATTTAATGTAAAGCTTAAGTTAGCCTGGATGCCCGACCTTGTCAGCTTTAGTCCGCGCCAACAAGGGAGCGATTAGTTGGAAGGGAAGTTTGGAGACTTTGGACCTTTTTGTGCTTTAACTTGGCACCTTATAGTAACAATAAATACAGGAGTATTCCATACCAGTCAAATTTAATGACACCGAATAATGTTTCTCCATCAAGCACACATTGACCTTGTTAAGATGGAAAACCAAATTTTGTATATTCCATACATTATTCCTTATTATAATGATATTCATACCATAATATAACGTGATACCATATACCGAGAGATACAATACATGTATAAAATAACAATAGATGATACCTAAGTTTACCTATAACGAAACAGATGGATTTCTTATAACAGATTCTCACGTTTAATCTGTACAAGGACATCATACAGCAGTCCTTGATCTGTTGTATGTTTTTCAATGTTCAATGTTTATCGCATTAATTGAGCAATTCTCGACTTCACCCTTTACCTAGAGTCTGATATTAAGCTCTTATGAGATAAACGTCTTTGGACCTACATTTGTTTTTGAATATATAATAATTCATAAGTGACTGAAGCAGAATAAACGGTGACTCGGCGACCTCGAAATCATATTTAGGTTACATTTGACAACTAGGAATAATGTTTTTCAAATAACACCAAAAGTTACGTAAAAGATACCTTCAAACACGTTGATACTATCGTCATCATTAATTTGTCAGGATGAGGTTGCCTACTTATCACTAATGTACTCCAGGATGTCTTACTGTACGTCGCACAAGTACTATAGACCTGTCTACCTACTGAACAAAACAAGGCTAGCGACGGTGGTGTTTAGTCCAGTCAAATATACTCTACCATGACGGTTTGTTTTAATTCGATCAAGATACAAATACTTTTTTTCCAGACAATAGTTTTATGTTGAAATATTCATAATTGACCTCAACTCAACGACATTTTCTTCATTGGGTTTAATTTTCCTTCCACAGAGGATGCCTACGACCATGCCCTTCACGCTCTCTCTTGGCTCCCCAGCCCTCTATTATGTCATCCCTAGAAAATTCAAGCAAATGAAATCTATCAGATCGCATGCAGCTTTCACAAATTGATACAAACCATTTCCCATTTCGTATCATTCATAATTCAGTGAGAACATATTAAGTAGTGCAAAGAGGAAAATAAGGCGCATTCTAGTAGTTATTAAAACATGAATCTGCTATTTACAAAAACAAGCAGTGACAAAGAGATGTGGGGGGATGCAAAAGTCAATGTGATGGACAAAGTTCAGAAAACAGACAACAAAAAACACGACTACAGAGGGAGACATGGACCCCAGCATTGGCGTTTCTGCAAAAGAACATTTATGAATTACAACACCCCATCGTGATGATGGGACCATGATATTGATAATCAAGATGATTAAAGATGATTGATGAATTAGAAAAGCATGCTTTTTTTATAATCTCACAGTTTACTTACCAGCTGGTGATGATGTTACGGATCATGGACCCAAGAACTCCGACTGGAGTTATATTTTTCCTGCATTGGCCTGGGTCTGCCCGCCTGAGAAGTAATGCAATAGGGCATTTAGAGCTTCATTCAGCATCTGTCAACAACGCTAAAAATATCAGCCATATTTTAGCTTCATGTAGGTATTTTCCTTGTCAAAATTGCAGGCACGATATATTTGAATTGCACCCCTAGCGTCATATGCGTAACTACGGTATGGCAGCAAATTTTTGCATGCACATACCATAAGCATACAAATAGATGCTACATGTAGTAGCTGCATAGAAGGTTGTTTAGAAGAGGAACTACGGTACCTCTTTCCAGACACCGAAAAGTGTTACTCTGAAAAGGAAACACACAAAGGAAATTCCCTTTTTGCGTTTCCCCGACAATGCATTTTGTATAACACACAGTCAATGTGATGTTGTACAAAAGTCAATGTCAGTAAGAAATCCATATCCTTGACGACAAACCCTACCTTGAAGGGTCTACAAGCCTGTACACTACTCCTCCCTCGTGGCTGGTGCTGGCAAAGTCAGTGGCCAGCATGTACAGTTCACCTGTGTAGGGAAGGGAATGGACTGATTAGGGAGAATGTAGCTGGGGATAATGTTAATGTTGTAAGATTATCTTAAATTGAACAAAGGTATTTAAGCAATTACACGATACTATTCCTGTAAACTTTCAAAAATCACCATTAAACCCACAACAATATAAAACTTTCATTCTTACCTGCCTCATCCTCTCCAAAAGACAAGATGTTTGGAACATATGAACCCCGTACACCATTGTTGCATGTGTCGTCCCCTCCTACACAGACCACTCTATTGTTCCACGCACCAGTCTTGGCATCCTCCGTCAGAGAGAAGAGTAAACTGTACACAGGGAAATCAAGAACCAAGTTAGACATGGGCAATGTTAAAGGATCACGGATATGCTGACAGCTATTCATCCCCATCTTCATCCGTTATGGAAGATCGTAACGTTTTGACTGGCTACCGAACCAACATCTAAACACTACGATATTCTACCCCAAACAGCTGCTTGGAGAGTCTGTTTGCTTCCATTGGACAGACGTGTCAACATACATGTAACTTAAACGTATTGAAGCGTTAAATCCAGTAACTACGATCCGAATCTGCTACGACTGAAATGATGTACATTGACATTGTCACTAACCCTCTAAAAATGTATTTTTTTAAAACAAATTCCTTCTTACGTCCAATACCCAAACTTATTCTCAATTTTGTTTATTCTTTACAAACACACGCTCTGAGTGGAGCGAATCATGTTATCATCACCAGAAATCTGTATCTTACCCAGTCATGTAGTCTCCATAAATGTACTGTCCCCTCAGATTCGGAAAGAGACAGCCCCTGTACATGTACCCTCCTGTAATTGACTTTCCAACACTGTGGCCGTAGACGTGTATTGGCGGAATATGGTTGGCTGAGGAACGGAAGAAAAATTCTGCTCAGTCATTGAAAGCTATATGCATTTTAGCTGTTGGAAATAGTGAGTACTGTAACTGAGTAACTGAGATACATGAATTGAACATGGCGTGGGGGTCCACAGGTGAAGTACAACGCGCCCATCAAAAGGCTGGCAAAGAATTAGCACAAGTTCACAAACAACATGCAACAATGACATTCTGGTAGTCTAACATATATCTGTAGTTCACTCTTACCCAACTCTGGAGTTTTGCAGAGTTTTTTGTCAAAGCATTCGAAGCCCTCGAACGCACGCCACCCGTAGTTCCCTCCCTTCTGGATGATGTCAACCTCTTCCCATTTGCCCTGTCCGACATCTCCGCAGAAAATGCGCCCTCGGCCCTTTCCGGTTTCCGGGTCGCCTCTGTCCATGGAGCACCTCCAGGAGTTCCTCTGGCCGTAAGCGTAGATCTCGGGCCTGACGTTTGGCTGGCCGACAAACGGGTTATCCTCCGGCACGACGTAAGGGACGCTGTCGTCTGGACGGTTGATGTCGATCCTAATTACCTTTCCCAGGAGCGAGGACCTATCATAAAACGAAAAGGTATGTAATACATTAGACATTGTAACCTTCGCACAAGAGGCGTCTTCTTTGGTTTCTTGCACATGCCCTGCAGAATAAGGATCGTTTTGAACTTTTGAGCACAATTATCATGGCAAAAACATGATTTATATATATATATGATTAAAGATCTTACAAGTTCTGTCCGTTTCCTCTTTTCCCCCAGGGGTCTCCTGCCTTTCCGCCGTCACCAGTGAAGGCGTACAGATACCCGTCCACCCCGAACAGCAGCTGACCTCCGTTATGATTTCCCGCCGGTTCGTCCAGCTCAAGAATGACCTTCTCCGAGGCGCGATCCACCTGGTTGGCGTCGTGAGATGCTATCCGGAACTCACTGATGCGAATCTTCTGATGTTTGTCGTTTCCAATGGAATAGTAAACAAAGAGTCTACTGTTGTGCTTAAAGTCCGGATGAAACGCCATCCCGAGAAAACCGCGTTCATCGCCACGTCTGGTGGATGTCAGAATATTCTTAGACAGGTCTAGAAACGGCGTTTCTACCTTACTGAAATCAGACAGATACACGTGCACCTTTCCGTACTGTTCACCGATAAAAACACGGTGGGAGCCGTCTCCGGCATGGACCAGGACTGTGGGGTTCCTCAGACCGACCACTAGCTGCTTGAAGCACAGGCACTTCTCCCCACCGGTGCCCTGTATGGCTTTTTGAATGTCGTTGGAAAAATTCTCATTAGTGATAATGTCAGGATAACAGTAGTCCATGTCGGTAATTTTGGTCGACTCACAGAACTTTTTGGGATCTGACGGTGAGAGTGTTTTCCGCACGGATGGGTCAACTGTTGTTGAGAGGAGGGCATTGATGCACTCACTGGGTATGGAGGAACAATATTTCGGGCATAGACCTGGCAGCGGCTTTTTCACCTGTGAAAAAAGGATACACGATTGGTAAACTCTCAGGAGCATTAAAAAATGTCACATACATGTATATACACGACTGCCATCTAGTGTTGGTGTGATAATGACTGTCTTTAAATTCATGATCATAGAAACGGAATCAGATCAAGAAGAGCTTCGTTAATCTGGTTTTCCTTATCACTGTGGTAAGCTTAAGAATACTGCCAAGCAACACAAACCCTTGTTCATGCAGATTCCCCAAATAATGTCCCAACAAATACGAGAAAGATTACGTAAACGTTACCAGAAGAAGCCGTTTACCTGAGTGGTTTCCAGGTCGTACAAATGGGAGGCGTAAGGCGAGCACTCCTGACAAAGGATGTTCGTCACGTGCTTCTCACACACTGTCCGGGAACTCTGCGGCAAACTTCTCAGAATCTCATCGAACTGTTTCTTCAGCTCATAGTCCTGCGTAAAGGAGACGATTTGAGATTATTTTCCAGTTATGGGTTGTAAGAGATAGAAGTTATTGTTATTGGGTATTGATGGGCCAATGGGAATTGTGAGAAGTTAACAGTCGGTGGGCTTGGCTCGCAAGGGTCTGGAGCGGCTAACACAGGTGATCTCAATACGACCCAAGGTGCGGCCATAAGGTTTGAACAACTCATGATCACAGAGGGAAAAGCCATAAAACAGTGGTGTACTCGTCACCGTTCACGCTTCAGTGCGGCACATTAGAACAAACCTGTCTACCACAGATACATGTAGTGTATGTCGAGTGCATGTCCATGTGACGGAAAAACACTTCGCCATTGTTACTCCGTGAAGGAGGTATACCTCCTGACGGAGTACATGTATTGTGGGTAGACGGTCTTTCGTGTTCGCAGTGGGCTCCCTTTGTTTAATCGGCATGCAATTTTATATGTCGTCTGCAGGCAAACCCGTGTTGATGCGTCTTTATTTTTACCGTTGCTGTTTTCGCGGTCAATGTAATATTTCAGATGCACCCCTACATATACATGTATGAGGCAAATTGGAATGGTCCAGGAAAACCCGTTGTTTTGAATAGCGGGGGGGGGGGGATGGGGGTCTGTCTCAGGCAGATGTGGGGAGGGGTCGATAAGTAGTACCAGATGTTTCGTCCCCATCAGTGTTCGAAATACCCGGTAGTGCACTAGCGCCGCGCAACCTGATTTCCTTGTGCGCTAGTTGTTCTATCTGAAAGTATGCGTTCGTGTGCAAAAGTACCGAAGTAACGGGTTCCTTCCTCAGTACTAGGTGTACAGAGGTGAGGCGGCTTCCGTCCTAGATCTCCAGTGCCGAAGTTTCGTCAACACTTGGTGTCCAGTGTCGGCGGCTTCAGCACTGGCTCTAAATCGGCAAATCAAATCGGGTTTACGGAAAAAGGAGTCCAGTCCGATTGGCGGAAAAAGCAGTCCAGTCCGATTTTGGGGTGGAAAAAGCAGTCCGGTGGTTTGTACGAAATTTTACGAAAGACCATAGGCACAATTTTTTCTTGTGCGTGTACTTCTAGTTTCTATGGGTACTTCGAGTTTCTATGAGTACTTCGAGTTTCTATGGGTACTTAGAGTTTCTATGAGTACTTAGAGTTTGTATGGGAACCTAGAGTTTCTATGATGAGTACTTAGAGTTTGCATGGGAACTTACAGTCTGTAACTTACATATCATCATCATCATCATGCCTCCGCTTTATTACTTACATATTTAACAGGGGTTTTTCTAGAAAAATTTGGCATGAGGGAGCAGTATCATGGCGAGGGACCGAAGCGACCGAGGGGGGGGGTTATCCCCCCTTCCGCCATTTGAAGCCTTTGAAAATTTGAAGTTGAAATGGGACATTTTGAGGCTACTTGAGGGGGAAATTTGAATTCTTAACCTCAATATACCTTTCCCAAATTTCTATTCATGCATTGCATATTTCACTTATAAAATATAAGTACAATCAACAGTACACACAATCTGCAAATCACCCTTTATACACTTACACAGTTAGTGATCAATGTTACTAGTAGCTCCAGATGACAACATTGGGTTTGCCACAAGCTGAAACCTTTCCCATGGCACAATTGCAACACATTCATCCAAGCTGCTACAAACTCAGGTCTTATGTTTCACTTCAGAGCCTGTTCTACAGTATGCAAATGAAGGAGGTCTAGCTACATGTTTTTGAGCAAGTTCTCAATGAACATTGTTTATTCCATTCAAACTTTTACTACTAGAGCTAAATTTTCAAGTTTGTGGTAAGATTTTGGAATTTTTATGAGAGTAACATAGTTTGTAATGCTAGAATGTATTGTTATGTGGTGTTGTTTTTGTATTTTTACTGGAAAAAGATGATTTTGAAAAAGACTTAGGCTTCAATCTGAAAATTGATATGAGGGCGCTGGTTTGTTACATGAGGGCGCAGCGCCCTTGTTCCCCTGTTCAGAAAAACCCCTCAAAATAATAATTAGTCAAAAGATGAAGCGGTCAACTGACGAGATTTCCAGGGCCGATCCTGCTTGCAAGTAGCCTGATTAAATCGCTTTACGGTTGCCAGCTGCCCAACATCCAGCCGGCCCCTGCTAAAGCCACGTATGGCAGACTTTGCATTACACCGACAAGCATGTAAGTACCGGAAGTACAATTGTAAGAAAGAATCCCTTAATAATTAACTTTTGTTTATTGTGGATAGGTGACCTGTATGTATAGAAACTACTTTTCGGTGGTCCCAAGAGGTGTAAATCAGTTGTCCCAAGGCTGCCTGAATTGGGTTAAGGCGGCATATAGAGAGTCACATATATGCTAATTCAAGTTCCCATACAAACTCTAAATAGTCATAGAAACTCTAAGTACCCATAGAAACTCTAAGTACTCATAGAAACTCGAAGTACCCATAGAAACTAGAAGTACACACACAAGAAAAAATTGTGCCTATGGTCTTTCGTAAAATTTGGTAGAAACCAAAATCGGACTGGACTGCTTTTTCCGCCAATCGGACTGGACTCCTTTTTCCATAAACCCAAATCAAATCATGCTAGGAGAAGGGAGGCGGCTTTAAGCCTAGGTCACAATTCAAGAAAGGGGCCCGCTCGGCGCGTGTTCGGCCTGTTTGGTCGCCGAATTGATTTTAACTCAAACTTAAAATCACTTCGGTCCCCGTCCGGCACGGTACGCCGAAGCGACGCCGTAACCTCACTGCCCGGGACCCGTCGGGCGGCCGAACAGGCACCTGCCTAAAGCTTAGGTCACATTTGAAACGGCGCCCGTTCGGCATGTCCTCGGCGTAGACGCCGGCCGGCGTCATGACGCCGAGCGTGCGCCGACTGCCAGGGTCACAATTTAATGATCCTTTACGGCTCCCTGTCGGGGCCTGGTTGTGCTCCGGTCGGTGTTGAGGTGGCTTCTAATCAATATTCATAAACTTTTGGTACCCTTGGCGGGCGGTTTCTGTCAGGAAAGAAAAAGGAAAGGGCAAAGAAAAAAAACAAGCATTTCTGGCATTTTATCCCCTTAAGGCGATGTTAAGCAGATCATTTGTTTATATCAGCATACCTGTCAGACAACTCTAACTGTTACACAATGTGCTAATTCTACCACTCTAACCCTTTCTACAATCCAATGAACTACCAACGCTACATAAAGTTTTCAGCGCAAGATTATTCGGCACTTCTTAATATGTCAGTAGTCTGTCGGTGTGGAATGCGCTTGCCATGGGTTTTGGATGTTTGTGGGAGGATTTGTTGAGTAAGCGTACGTTCCCTCGTGTTCAGCAACATGTCAGATTTTGGCCCTGTTCATATGAAGTCAGTGAAGGCGCTTTACATGTGGTTTCCCCGAAGCCGGTTTCAAGTGGCCCCATCTGAACGCTCCTACCTACCTACCTACCTACCTACCACTCCACCGCATATCAGCTACTGCTGAGGCGGGCCATCACGCTCCAAATCACATTGAAAGCGCCTCGATCCCAAACCACTTCGAGAGGTGGTTTCGAATTGGTTTTCCCGCATCGTGCTTCTGAACGCAATGTGATTTCAATGTGACTTCACCTGGTCATGGATTACGGGGTGATATTTCTTTATTTATATGCAATACCAAATTTTACGTGGCAACAACTTAAAGAACAGTAATGGTCCAATTATGTGTCCAATCTAGGACGAGCTTCACCGCCTCTGGCGGGACCACGTCGGTATTCGCCCGAGATACGCTGAGAGGGGGGTACCAGCAAGCAGGTCGTTGACCTCTGACATTAATAATACGGGTGTTCTTCGTCACATGATCCCCGTTGACAGCTGACGCCTGGTGTTGTTTCCCTTGCACAATGAAAAGCAGACTTTGTGAATGAGTCAAATTTGACTCAAGTTCGATTCAATTCGTATCAAAAGGTGGCCTTAATTGTTCAGACTGCTCCCGAACTCCATCTAACCTCAGATGGTTGGTGTTTAGTGGAAGGTTCTGAATGTGTGACAGCGGCTTAAGAAATTGTCTGTTGCAATGACAGCTTGGGGCAATCAATTAACCTCATGACAAATGGGCAGTAGCGTTTGGACACATTGCCTTATCTCAGGTGTAAGGACGTTTGAATTCTTTAAGAAGGTCTCTGTTAAGTGTCTAAACCGGATCAAATTTCACTGCTTTAGATGTACACATTTGCTTCAAAAATGGTGCTCAAACTTCACCAAACTAAAGTGCTTTTCTACAAACTCTGTTGATTGGTGATATTATTCATCTTGTGCATCAGAAAACCCCAGATGCACCAAAAAGCACCCATGGGAAACGGAAGAAAATTGCATTTGTTGATGATTCTATTACATAAATAATATCAAATATAATATTTTCTTCTGTTTGTTCTGTTGTTCTGTTTCTTCTTTTCTTCTGGATGTACATGTATAAAGGTTTGCACCATATTTTCCACAACTCCCGGGACCCGCCGTGCCCAGTGGCCGTGCCCAGGCGTGGCTTTAATTATACGCGGTGGATATAACCATAAGCAATTGGCAATGTATGGTCAAAGGAAGTCATCACTATTTGCGGAGAGGCTGTAGGACTCGGGAGCTATAATAGGTTTAGTAACCAGGCTAAAATCATCATGAGTACTGACAACAAGTTTTATAGTCCCCAGTGCCCATTAAATTTTCTTTCACAAGCAAAATAACACCAAACAGCTGTATATTGAGACGCTGTAACGGTATCAGTTTAAGAAAGGACCTGTGAAAATGCCAATATTTGAAAATATAACACTCGATTTAAGTTTAAAGAAAAACCAAACATTCCTGGCATTATTAATGCGTTGGCCTGGTCACCGGGGCATATGAACACACTCACGGTTAGACAACTCTACTTCTTTTATCTCTGTCCTTAAATGAGGGATAGAAGGATAGATATCGCATCCTTGAATCGTCTGGGCGACAATAGGAATATACTAATTAACATCAATTGTCTTCCTTAGGAACCCACAGTACTAGCTTTCATTCTGCCAAACTCAAATCCCTAACTCCTGTTTACACATTTTACACAAACATTACACCATTAACACACTGTTGCGTTTTCACGTAGCGGTAGTATTTACCTGTTCTCTGGTGCAGCATCCGAATTTGCTGTATTCTCGGCATAAACTGAGCGGCTCTGCCGGCTCGAAGGGAGGCATGAAGTCCAAACACTGTGGGTGGGCGTGAACGGTCATTGAGAAGGCAAAAACAACGGCCAACAGCGCCGGAGTTATGGTGCCCCATGCTTGTGACATTTTGTCTTACGAAATAGGGCGAGTGGTACACCTGTCACGCTTGAACAATTATAGTCAATACCCATAATGCGTTGCTGTGCGAGGTGACTTTCCCGGGGGTACGATATCTTTTCCAACATAACATTTGGAAACTACAGACGGGATGTTAACCTGTCATGCGCAAATACAACCTTATATGAGACGTTCTGCAGAAGTGCTTTGCACAATACATCACAAATTTCGCGCAGGTGCAGTACGTTCTGCCGACGTGCTCTGTGCATAACACATCGACAGAACGTCTCGCTTAAAGCCGTGTTCACGTATTTCATGGTGACTTCGTGTCTTGTTTTCAAATGTTGAGACCTTACATGTTGTCTTTTGCAACGTTGGCTAAACTTCCAACCAAAACCGTAAAACAATCCGGGATGCGCGCAGGCGTGGTACGTTCTGCCAGCGTGCTTACTAATATAGTCTGTTAGTTTTTAACATTTGCAATTGCAGTGTCTCCAACCTCTAGATACACAGATTTCGCGATCGAAAGGTAAGGCCATGTTGATTTGATTATATGGATGACATCCTCTGGGAACCCTGAAACTGACGCGAGCGTGCGAATAAACAAAGTTTGGCAAAAAAAGTTTCCTTCATTATGAAATCTATGTGGTCATAAAGGTTGAACAAACAACTAAACACGTATGTTATATATGGGGAATACTAATAGCCTTTTTTTCATTTCTTCACATTTTCTTCTTTTCCTGAATTGATTTCAGCATTCTATGACAGTATCGTTTTCCAAAACGTTTTTTTGTAACATACGACATGATTCGCTCATTTTGTACGATTTACAGTATTCTCTAAAACTTTTTTTCGAAACGGACGAAAAGTCATGCGCGCACGCGGATGTCATCCATACCATCAAATCAACATGGCCTAATAACTATTTTTGGGACAGAGTGTGTGAGTTAACAACATTTCGACTTTACGAATGTGATATACAACTACATACAACTACAGCCTCCACCTCTCCTTCGTATGCGAACAACGAAGAGTAACAATATCTATAAACGCGTAGGCTTTCAAAAAGTTAAAGTAGTCGAGGGGGCGTACAGACAAGAGCTATTCTTAAAAAATGAAAGAGAATACACGGACCTTGGTCTTCAACATCGACAGCCAGTCGCAGCATACCGTCTTTTTAAAACACACCGGAGATTTATTTTCTAGAGATATCTAGAGAGTATCGCAGCATGACGTAAGAAGTATCTAAGAACCTTTATTTTCGATAAATGAAAAGAGACATCCTTGATTTAATATAAAGGTTAATTTAGCCTTATTAGCTTTACTACGCGCCACAAGGGAGGGATCAGTTGGAAGGAACGTTCATTTTGGATGCTTAGGACCTTTTTCTGCTTTAACTAGACTTTCACCTTATAATAACGTTACACAATAAAATACAGGGATATTCCACACCAATCACTTTTAATAACACCGAATAATGTTTCTCCACCACGCACACCAGGAGCTGTTTTCCAAAGTTTGTATATTCCTTACATTATACCTTATTATAATGATAACATACCATGACATAACCTGATACTATATGCCGAGATATGCAATATATATATGAAATAACAATAGATGATACCTAAGTTTACCTATAACGAAACAGAAGGTGTTTCCTATTATAGTTTCTTACGTTTGACCTGTTGTATGTTTTTTCAAAGTTCATCGCATTAATGAAGCAATTCTCGAGTTCACCCTTTACCTAGATCCTGATATCATGCTCTCAAGAGATGAACTTCCTAGGGGCTACTTTTGTTTATGAATATATAATAATTCATAAGTGACTGAAGCAGAATAAACAGTGACTCAGCGACCTCTAAATCATATTTAGGTTACATTTGACAACTAGGATTAATACTTTAATACAAATAACACCCAAAGGTACGTAAAATATACCATGAAAACACGTTGATACTATTGTCCTCATTAACTAGTCATGATGAGGCTGCCTAATACTAGTAATCACCAGCAATGAACTCCGTGATGTCTCAAGGTACGTGGGTACTATAGCCCTAAAACAGTTGACTGTCTGCCTACTGAACAAAACAAAGCTACCGACGGTGGTGTTTAGTCCATTCAAATTTACCGTGACGTTTTGTTCTGATTCCATCAAAGGTTGAACGATCAAGACACAAAATTCTTTCATTTCCAGAAATTGTTTTATGGTAAAATATTCATATTAGGTTTCCTTTTCCATCTACATACGGCGGATATGTCCATGCCCTTCACACTCTTGTCTTTGCCCGGCACGTTCTTCTATGTCATCCCTAGAAAAATCCAAACAAATGAAATCTATCAGATCGCAGCTTTTACAAATTGATACAAACCGTTTCCTATTTTATATCATTCATGATTCAGTGAGAACATATTAACTTATTAAGTAGTGCAAACAGGATCGGGAAAATAAGGCGTATTCTAGCAGTTATTAAAACATGAAGCTGCTCTTTACAAAAACAAACAGTGACGAAGAGATGTCGGGGGATGCAAAAGTATATGTTATACATATATATAGTAATGCAGCATCATAAAGATATTTCGTGACAATCGGTCTCACCAGTTCTCAAGGATACTGCGGGCTGCACGGATGGCCAGTGCGGAGCTGGTGAGAGTGGTGTTACATGCTGTTGCGGTAGGGATGACGCCATTTCCGCCGAGATACAGGTTGTCAAAGTCCCACACCTTGCTGCAGTCGTCCACGACAGAGGAGATTTGGTCTTTACCCATTCGCACCGAACCCTGCGCAGTGACAATGATTGGTCAGATTGGTCATGAATTGTGAAATTTACAAAATAGGCACAAATCTGACACGAGCAGAATGAAGCCAGCTCAGATGTTGAGTGCAGAGGTTTAGGTCCCTACTAGCTGCTAACGTAGAGGTAGCTGACGATACATCCATTGCTAAACAACATGGTCATCAGACAGTCTAAAAATACATACACTTGAAACCTGTTCTAACGAAGTACCACACCTGTAACTTTACAGCCTGATCAATGAATCCACCCGTTTTGTCATGTAACTTTTACTGACAGACGTTACAGGGTTACTTGTCACCATCGATCATGCAAAGAATGGCCCAGGAAACGAAACCGTCATGCTATGCTATATAGTACATAGCGTCTTTACCGTCAGATGCAGGGAGAGACCCATCGGCATGAACTGCGGCGGTGTGATCGGGAGAAACCCGCCCAAGGCCCCGGCAGCCCGCAGCATGTCCTCCATCATGGCGTGCTGCTGGTCACGTTCTTTCTGCGAGGAAGGAGGTAAAACAAAGTCAATACCATCCGTCATCAACGGGGTAGAACATATGGTGTTCACATTGTGTAAGCATGAAGGTATAAAACCTCCATAGTGTAAGTGATGAAAGTTATAGTCCAGTACTGACCTGGGTGCGGATCTTGTAGTGAAAGGTGACCTGTGGCATGCCGTGGCAATCCTTGATGACTTTACTGAAGGTCATGGTGTTGTCAGGATGAGGCCCGTTCATCTTGCCGAACCAGCGCAGGTCCACGATAAGACGGGTGTCCACGTTAGGCGTGATGCCGCCGTACGAGAAGGCGTCCCTGTGGATCTGGCAGTGCCAAGGTCGGCCTTCAGACACCGGAATCCAGACCTGAATAAAAGTGGTAATGTGTATCTTTAATGCCACTGAGGATTATTCCATAAGGCCCAGGGATCTTTTGAATTCCCAGCGTTGTAATTTGGGCGAAAACGTTTTTCTTTTGTCTCCTGACACCGTCAGAAAATCACACGACCCTAGATCCAGCTTGCTCGTTTCCACCAAGATGCATGGCGCATGCATTGATTTAATGCATTCTATATCTGAGTCTGTGTAAGTACTCCAGATGGTATGTGTAAGTAATCTTTCATCTTATTGAATATTACTTACACGCTGCCAAGATGATGAAACTAAGATCTTCGATGTTCTACTTATATGATGCAAATTACCTGAGGATCGGGATCATCAATGGGGATCGGGATGGGGTCGCACTGGTCCACGGTACACGGGCACTTGGCCATGCCGTCAATGATGTCCTGCCGCAGCACGACCTGGCAGAAGGCCATTGGCTGTTCACACAGGTAACGGCCCAAGGCGTCAGGGCGGATGTTAGACCGCCAGAGCAGCTGTGGAAACATGTTTACAATGGTGGTTACCACGATCCCAACAAGCCTATGAGACACTCTGTTAGTGGAAATGGCGTTCGTACAGAAACGAAAAAGAATCAGAGCTTGCCTGGGGTGTCTGGACTGTTCCCGCACAAACCAAGAACAGCTTTGCCCGGATCTGGAACTTCTCGTTCCAGTTCGCCAGATTCCTGACCAGAGCGTACTGCACGCTACTGCCGTCGTGGGCCAGCTCGACGCACTGGTGCTGGTCCTGAGGATGAAGTAAAGTATCTGTGAATGTATATCTTAATAGGAGGGAAGGCAGATACTTTATCTACTGTCATATGTGATTTAGCCTGTATAACGTTACCAGTATCTGAAACTTGTCTTTCGGCATGTTCAAAAGCGGCCCAAGGATGGTGCTGGCCGAGCTCCAGGTTACGAATTCCGTCTTGTCCGTGCGACGTTCGCAGGCCAGTGGGAGGTTCTGCACGCCGTAGTCATCGGGAAGCTCATCCCGGTACTCCCGCTGAAGGGCTTCCTTCACAGCTCTGTTGCGCACAGAGTTTTCGAAAGCGTCCCTATGATTTCAAACGAGCAAATGTAAATATTGAATCGATAGATGAACATAGAAACAGAGTAACTATAAATTGGTTTGCACAAAAAGCTCAGGCAGATGGTGACGATAACAGCATTGCAACGTTAACTTCACAACATACAACATACACCATTGAGTCTAGTCATCAACAAGAGCAAAAGGAGACAGTGCTATTGCTGTTTATGTGTCAGAGCGCTTGTCGAAGTGTTCACATATGCATTTCACGTATATATCTGCTGAAGATTACACAAGACTGAGTTCTTAAGTATGGTTATATCATGTTATATTATGGTTATGTGGTTAGGAATTTCAGCTTCAGTTTGCTATACGCTGTGCCCCCCCCCCCCCACACACACCCTTACTGGTTAGTTTTGTAGAGGCCCTCAGCACGATTGTACAGCTCGTCCCACTCCTGGTCGGATAATCCACCCCATCTCTCCACAGTGGGGTGTTCTCTGGGTGTGCAACAGGTCCAGTGGGTGGACATCCCGCCCACGGCGTAGCACACCGCGATGTCCGGCAGGTTCTCATCGGCCTTCTGCTCAGGGTTCTGGCCGTGTCGAATGGTTCTGACGGCAAAAACAGAATCATTCTATTCAAATTGGTATCTGAGCGAGGCGTCCGTCCAAGTTTCAAACGCATTTTATATACTTTATTAGTGTAGGTGTAAATACACGCGCAGTATGCTTATTATGGTAATTTACATCAATGTCATGAGGAGCTAACCAATGTGAGCAAGTTTCATAAGCTTTTTTATGTCCGATTCTGAAATGTCTATTATTTGAGGATGGTCTGCATCACTTAAAGGAGGTTAAATCAATGAGTTTAGTATTGTTTTAAGCAGCTTGAGAGTGCGAGCGCGCGCGCTCTTGTGTGTGTGTGTTTGTGTGTGATCGTGAGGCAGCATGGGTAACACGCAAAGAGGTGTGGGCGATTATGTCAAGTTCTGATGAAATCTGCGATCTCTGATTGCTTTGCTTCTTAACATTACGGAGAAAAATAGAAAGGGTCAGCTTCAGAGACGTACGTACGTACATAACACTCAAATCATCTCTCGAATGCCTCCTTACTTTTGGTAGTTAGCGGCGCCGGGATCCAGAGTCGGCACGGTTGACTGGTCGGTAGGAACAGACACAGGCTCCAGGTGCCCCTCAATCACATGGGTGAAGAGATTGACGTCCCGCTGATACAGGAAAGAATTCTGGAGATAGGCCGAAAATATGAGTCATTTGCCCACCCTGGATACAGAGGGCCAATGGATACAGGCAACGTCAAAATTTGTGGCCTAATTGATCTGGGTAGAAGTGAGCACTGAACCAGAAACAGTCGTCACGCCCTAAGCTGCAGAACCATGCAGACACCGCCAGATAACCCCAGCCAGATTGCACCATAAATCAACCGATGTGTCACGGTCGTCAGCACGCTATACTGCATAGCCTTTATCCTCAGGTCATCGAACTTTGAGGGAATGGTCATGGTAGGTAAGCAAACGTTCTAAGTTTTAAAGTTCAAAAAGTTCTACCTTTGCGACCGAAGTTTGTCAGGGGTAACATTAACGAAATATTCTAAAAACCCGGAAGACAACAAAAATTGACCACAACTGTTCTAAATCAGCACTGAAAACGCCTCACATTATCCGACGATACATCATTTGGCTGAAGAGAAGTAAGAGGTAATTATAATTATTCCTAGCTCCTACAGTACCAAAATTAGGAAAACGAATGTCTCAAAGATGGCAACAATTGACTGTACTCCCCTTTGTTGGATAAATGACACATGATTCATACTTGAACGACTTTTGTCTGAAGCCTCGGGCGGGGGGCGTAAACCTGGTGAAATCAACTCGGGAAAGAGAGAATTCACAATTCCAACTAAAAGTACGCACACATTTCCAACTGAAAAGTCCTCTTTTGCATTAGGGTGTTTCAGTCCTTTGTTTGTTATCAGTTTCATGAAATCGACGTCAAGTCCTAACAAAGTAATGATGTGAAGATATCTTAGATTTGACGGCTAGAGCGCCTGCATTCTCTATCGCTGACACTTGTTCCAGATGTAGACTGGAATAACACCCACAATCACCGTTGCAAATGATGGCAGAAACCTGTTAGATGGTAACGTTTACAATATACAGAATGTGAATATAAGTATACGGTACAAGTGCAGAAAGATCTAGCCAACATACAACGCTTCAGGTGGTAATGCATATGAAAGATATCGCTATACACATATATGTTCCAAGAGAGCGCGTTTATGTCCACAGAATCTGTTAACGAGAATCTCATTCCCATCAGTCCAGCCACTGTTCTGTACTAGGATGATATTATAATCACCAGAAGCTAACAGTAATGTTACCTTGAGATGCTCCCCTGGTGTTTTGGACAGCTGGGCCCCGCTGTCGATCATAAGGACGCTCAAGTCCGGATTACCGTCAAGCAACTCACGGGCGAAGGTCGAGCCCACAGGCCCGGACCCGACGATCAGCACGTCCGCTTGCATACGTCTGTCATATCGGCCATGGTCAACCGTCGACGCCATGCCGACTACTTTATAGTTTTATCACTGTGACAAACTTAAACGAACTTGTACTAAGTACTAACTTGTGGCAAGAGTCGGTATGTGGACAACACCCTGTCCGCCCACAGACTGGTTCTAACTAGCCTTGGGTAACTGTTTTATTTTATATGTGATTGGATGACTCTTGTCATGTGTTTCTTTCTCGATGTAAATTTGCCTACGGCTAAAAAATATGAATACCTCTATTAAACATGGATCATGCCAGCCATGGCTGACGTCAGTCGTTGGTTGAATGATGATAAGTTGTTTGTTCATAATAATCCCGGTCATCGGGAGGATGCTACAGTCAAGCTTGGCAATTGCTAGGAGTTAGTTGTCAGATGAGGATATAATGAAAATACACCAATCTACACTCACCCACCCACCTCACCCATCCACATCCTGACCCACTTACCCACACCCACCTACCCACACCTACACACCTACCCACACCCACGCACACAAGGAACGGACATACATTTATTAAAAAAACACTCAAAACATGATTGAAATCAACAACATGCAATTTTCAGGATTTGGACATGCTAGGGTCACGAATTTTAAATGGTAGATGGCTCTTGGGCTAGGAAAGAAGTAACATGAGTTTGGGCCCCCTAGCCACTTGTTCTGGAACTGCAGGAGCGTTTCTTGAAAACAATTTGAGGGATAGGAGGATAACTCAAGAACCAGTGGACGGATTGTCGTAACAATTGGTATGTAGGTAGCCAGAGTGATGCTTGACACATTTAGATAATAATTATGCAAAACAGGATCTAATTTTCATGATTATTGAGGAAAGCCTATACATCTGCAGCGTTCGATAATAGGACTATAAAATACTTGTGACATGTAATTGAGAACGAGGAACATTGGCAGATATTGATTATGTAAATGTACATAACTTGAATATTAATGGCACATTCCACACTCCTGTGAAGTGAAGGTGAATATCATAAAATATAATTTATTAAAACCAGGACCTCATTTATATAAAATATGACTCATGAGTATAAAGCCCTCTTTGTTTTCATAAGATTGTCATTAAGTGGAGAGTATGATCAATGTTAACTGATGCTAATGTGGCTCTTTAATTTGGATCAATGAGGAAAATGTATGATTTGTCAGTCGGAAGGGTTAAGATCATTTGGCGAAGGTATGAGATCGTGGAACTCTTGTTTCTGATACATTACACATCGTAACATAAAGAGTTTGGCACACTAAAATCGGCTTCATTAACACTTAACGTTACGTATGCCAAGCAAGTTCGATAATCTAACGTTGCGACGATACTTCCCAGGAGTAGGCGTATAAGCCATGACTTCATTACGAAAACCTGCCACTCTAGATTCCCTTACTTGATATCGTTAACGTCTGCAGCGATAACCCCCCTCCTTCTTCCTGCTCGGTGTTTAGGTCGACCTAACCCAATATGGCGAGCAGTGATCATGTGACAACCACGGCAAAAGATAAACATTACGTCCCAGTCACGCCTCTTTTTCTACGGAGCAGAGCGTATCCATGTTCCTTCAATGCTCTAGCAATTCTGATTTCAATGGCTCTCCTAAGTATGCCGCGATAATGTCAGAACAACTTCTCACATGGTGTTGCGAAACACACGACCGGGGCGGCCGGGGCAAAGGACGAAATGACGTCATTGTATTGTTGCCACCTGTTAAGTAGTGAGGTGTTGAGTCACCTTCGTACACGTGGAAGTAGCGACGCAGCCACTGTTTACGCTTTATCGACACGTGCATATATTTGATGAATTGACCAATCAAATCGCCTGCCTATGTTTTGTTTTCTATTTCGGGGGCCGTTGGTTATCTCCACGTTGGAAGGAACACGTTGGAAGGCTAAGGAAACGAATAAAAAGCCATGCACAATTCTGAAGCACATTGTAAATTTAAGAAGCGACACAGACGCATACAGTGAAGCAAGAACAGGTGTGAGGAAGAGAACTTCAAGTTTCTTTCGTCTCTTTTTGGTCCTGAATCGCGTCACCGAGTATTTCAGAGACAACATGGGTCTACTGATGTCCCGCCTGATGAACCTGATGCAGGCCGCCTTTAAGGACACGCCTGCCCGTATCCTCATGCTGGGGTTGGACGCCGCAGGTGAGTTGTCACGCTATGTCTTCTACTTTGTTTTCAACATTGTAAGTTTTCATTAAAGAATTTTCATCCCTATTTTGTCGAAGGATCATTGTTTGTGGCTTCCCCAAAATATATATATCCCGAGTATCGTTCTGGTTAGGGTACATGTAAGGTCACATCCACCGCCTGCGACAGAATACTGGGGGAAGTCTTGGGATAGTAGCACCCTGAAAATCTAGGTTATGACCAGTCAAGTCGACACATTTATGGCTACTAGTAATCTAGGTGTACTGGAAAATAGAAAAAGCTCTCTGGTCAATTCGACAATGACTTCAGATTTCTTTTCCTTAGGTAAGACGACAATCCTGTACAAGCTGAAGCTGAACGAAACCGTGACGACCATCCCGACCATCGGCTTTAACGTGGAGGAGGTGAGTCCCACCAAGTACGTGTCCTTCACCGTGTGGGACGTGGGCGGGCAGGAGAAGATCCGTCAGCTGTGGAGACACTACTACCAGAACTCAGAAGGTACGCTACATGTGTCAATCTTATAGCCATGCGTTTCCCGCCATGTGTGCCGAAATTATTCCTCGGTAAACGGCACATTATCAAGTATGCTGGTTAGTATTTGAGAAGAAAGCAGATCATTGAAATATTTCTAACTGTAGCATTTCTTACCAATTCTGATACTAAATGCCGACTGTCGTTTATTCAGCCAGAAATTCAAGTCGAAGTTGAATTTGTCTTGGTAATATGTTGATATAAGATAGGTAAAAATGAGCTTTCTATAACATCTTACATGATGACGTTACAATTGTGTTGTTTATTTTGAAAGCTGGGTTGGTTCGATACTCTATAGATATAGATATAGATTTACCGTTGTGAAAGCCTATTTCATGTCTTGTTATATACGCCACCTGTATACCCAGGTCTGATATTCGTGGTGGACAGTGCAGACCGTACCCGGCTGGAGGAGGCTTGCGAGGAGTTGTTCGGGATCCTGGAGAGCCCGGAATTTCCCCGGGGAACCCCGATAGTAGTCATCGCTAACAAGCAAGACTTGCCTAGTAAGTGCACATACTGTTGTGTGAATGTAAATGTATGTACTCTAAAGTAGATGTATTGTGGTATTTTAATGGATAACCTAACCCCAGAAGAAATTCCACCACCATTTTTAGTTTATCAGTTAAATCAAATTCTCCAGAGCCAAAGCTAACAGATCAAGTTAGTCTAATCGTACTCCAACTGTCTACAATTGGCATTGCTTTTTTCGATCTTTTTGAATTTTGTTAGATTGTACAATGTTCCAATCAGGTATGAGAAGGTAAGAAAAGGTAGTTCTACAACGTCAGTGCAGTACGGACGAAGATAATAGTGATGAATTATTAAAGTGGCAAAATATCATTAAAACTGAAAAACTAATAAAAAAAACGTGTGCCCACAGATGCTGCGAGCTGCTCCGAGATCGTGGAGAAACTGCACATGAGGAAGCTCGTCGACAACCAGTGGCACGTCCAGGGCGCATGCGCAGTTACCGGGGACGGTGTGTATGACGCTGTGGAACATCTGGGCAGGATGGTGAAGGACTACAGGAAGCAACACCCGCGCTGAGCATGCGCAATACGGACAGATAACTGAGCTGTGCGGGCACATGCTATTGTTGGCTGCTCCTTAAATCCTAGGCTGAGACGCTTGGGTAAATTATTCTTTTTACTTAAGTCAGTTGTTTTGAAACAGTCTATGGAAAATGAATCTATACAACACCTATATACATTTGGTGGGTCATACGGTCATTGTGGACCAAGAATAACACTGTGCTAGGCCTCGCTGCCATTGTACATCGACTTAGATATATGTTCACTCCTAAGATGTACAATTAGCCACTGAGATTTATACAAACAGTGTTGTTGCCTCTTCAGGTGATGACTATTCAACAAGTTGATGATCATAATGTATGACCTAGATGCAATATCAGTGTGGATCGGCAGGGGGTACTACAGTACTGTCTTTGGTTACAGTGACAGCATGTGTCACGTTGAGCAATGCTTTTGTTTATACGTTTATCTGTTGAGTCGTATATATTTGTAATAACCTGTAAATACTTTGTACGACGTCGGGACAGGAGGTGTTCAGATGAAAGGAATTTGTATTTTGTGTTTGTCCGTTTTGTGCACATGTTTGTTCATAATCATATATTTACTCACGCCTTCGTATATCGATGATTAAAGGACATGACAATTGAATGTGTAATAATTCTTTAATCAACGAATACCACCTTTGATATATTTGAAAGAGTATGGAAACTACAACACGTCACCTCGAAAACATACACAATGGGGGAAGAATGAAACATTATAGAGCAAGAACTGATCTAACACCCGGTAGCAGGCACCAGCGTACTTGGTAACATATAATTGTACATAACACGGTCCTTTACTGATTGTACTGTTTCCATATAAACCACATAATTATAAGAAATGACAGTATTTAAAATTATATACTTACCAAAATACATTAGTATTGATAAGATAAACAATTAGTCTGTCGCGATATCAATCTCAAATATACACAAAAACACACAAACACTGTTATGATTATCATTTGTTTGGCCGTGACATTATTTCTCTCTGTAAAATTTGACTTGTCGATGATATTTAGAATCAGACTTGACACGGCCGAATTTCAGATGACGACTTCCAGCAAACAAAAGGGAGCCCTTCAGGCATGGATTACGCAGGGCTGACATAATAACACCGCCCAGACCGGCCTTGTCACGCAACTGTCGGTGTACCACAGGCTGTTCCCAGGTAACCTGACATTTAGATGACTCAGAGGTTATTGTTCGCCAGATAATTTGCCGACGCCCTGAGGCAGACGCCCTTCCAGTATGCGTTAATGAGATGGACAGACTCCACTGGACTCCTTTGGGGGCTGAGAAAATATGCAGAATTTAGCCACATAGGGGGAAGAATTTGTCAAAGTAATCTGGACGGGGCGAGGAAATCTATGAAGTAGCTAACTCTTCTGGCAAATTATTTTGCTAGCTTCAGCTAATTTTTTAGCCCCTGAAGGTTTCTGATGGAGACTAGGTACACCCATGCCTCGGGGCTAGGTACAGGGCGTCTGTCGTTTGACCTGTGGTAGAGCTTAGCGGCGAAATTTCAGTATGACAGATATATGTAATGTTGGGCCATTACAATCAAGCACAAAAATTGATAAGGCGAATAGAGTTTGTACAAATACTATACACACATATATATATGTCATGTCCTGGGTGCTATTCACGTGAACATTATATCAGATGATCAAATTGGTGTCTTTGTTTTTTTAGCAGCTATTATTTCAGTCACACTAAGACGTTATGTTTTTGATATCCTTGTCACTTACAAGTTTTCATTTTAAAGTGACCAGGTAGTTCTGTAACAGCTTCTACAACTGTAAGTGTAACTACTTCTAATTTCTACTGGGCAGACATTTTTCTTTTAAAAAATGGCAAACCACTGTTTTGCTATCCACACATCCAGAAAAGATACTCCTCCAACACTATAACACATTCAGCATATTACGAGACTCCGTGATGTACTAAAACCTCCATGTCAGCCTAACCACCAGCATTGTATCGCCTGACAGACATCGTTTTGATAGTGTACACTGTACATGCTTGCTGCATTTAATACCGAATGGCAAAATGGCTCATCTTGTTTTGAAAGTACCTGGCGGTCATACGTCTTTCAGATGAGGCCTTGATCAATGCCATGTTTACTTTCGAAAAATGACCGACACTTCCTTACAAGCCTTCGGCATCGAGATCTGCCCCGGAGAAGAGTCTCTGTTGTACGGTCTGTAACTCGGAGAGTCGTTGTACGGTTTGTAACTCGGAGAGTCGTTGTAAGGTCCATGACTCGGAGCGTGGTTCCTCCCGTTCAGATGTTGGAGGTACGTCGTCATCTTCGCGTCGTTGAGAGGGTTGTTCGCCTCCATGTACTGGGGAGTATACCGGGACGGCATGGCGTACCCTTGCGGTTGCCGATTGATGTGCTCTTGAGGAGGTTTAGGATTGTAAGGATGGCTGGGCATATCTACCGGATGACCTGGGTTGACCTGGGGACCGACCCTGTCCGATTTCTTGCCCTTGTCACGTTTCTGGCAGCAAGGCGGACCGAGTAGTGTCAGGACCACCGGAAGGATAACCAGTCCGTGCAAAGCCCCTAGCAGAATAACTAAGAACATTGTTTTGAAAAACGTGCGGAAGATATAAGACACAGAGGTGGATAAAGCTGACACCCCAAGTATAGTAGAGAGGGCGCCCTGGAGAATGGGCATGCCTAAGCTGTACAGGGCAAACACCGCTCGCGCGTTGCGGTTCTTTTCTGTGCAGGATACGAAGGCGTAAGTGATGTGAGCCGAAAAGTCGACTGAAAAGCCGATACACATGATGATGTTGATCATGGAAATGGCGTCTAGATTGACGTCCCAGAAGGTCATGTACCCGACCACCCCGGTACAGATGGACGCGATGGACAGGGTCACCCAGACGGAACAGACGGGGTGGGGCACGAGGACAAGGGCCACCACGAACATGGTGGCTGTGGCGATACCCAAGTTCTGCAGGGTGTTGGGTAAGATAATTATATATTGGTCATAGAATATAAAATTGGGATGGTACACCATTGTCTTTATAGACATAGAGTCTGCTATCTCTCGCATCTTGAGCATCATATCTTGCTCTCGGTCTGAATTAATGATGTTTTTGGTCTGTACAAAAAAGCGAGTGGACAAGATAGCACTTTTGTCTCCATTAAATTCTATATCCAGTGCGTACCTCTCAAAGGCAGCATTTTTTAGAAATGGATCTGATAGGTTTGATAGGAAGGATGATTTGGTCGCAGCGCTCAGACCGGGTATGACGCCGGAGTATTGGTTGACGAACGCGAGGTAATCACGTAGCCACGACTCCGACTCAGTTCTGCCAAACGTAAAGTCGGTGTCTTCAAACTTCGCGAGAAGCTTTTCGACCTGATCTCTTGTACTTTCCTCCCAAAAAGCAAGTGGCTCTGTGATGATGACAGCCACTCTCGGCCCATATTCCCCGAAATAATACTGATCTTGTTTGTCGAAAAAATCGACCACGAACGAGTCGTCAGGGGCGAGCCTGCTGAGCCTTATCCCCTGTCGCACCTGCGTGCATCCCCAGATAGCGCAGCCCAGGTACGCACCATAGATAAGCAGAACGATTGCTTTGACCCACCATTTGGTGATGACGGGTCCGAAATACTTCCTGAAGAAGACCATGATAGCGTGGTCGCTGCCGTGATACTCTCCATTCCCGTCGACGCCCGCCATCGCGTTCCCTGTGCACATGGCGCGGAAGCAGCCCGACCTGTCTTTTGCCTCTTCCGGTGTAGGTACCCGCATGCACGTCGTGGCGTGGCGGTTGCCCTTCTCGCGGTGCCCTATATATACCATGCAGGCGCCGAAAAATGTGATCTGAAAGAGATAATCAAAAATCACGGCCGTTAGCGTGAAGATGCAGAAAATGCGGACGGCCGGGATGGGGGTGATGGCGCCGATGCCGAAGGCCAGTCCGTCCGTGACGGTTGTTATGGTGATGGAGACCGCAGCCTCCGCGTACGTCTCTCCCATTCGCTCCTCCACGCTGCCTCCAGGATGGGTCTTCCTCCAGGCCGCCAGCATGACGAACAAGTCGTCAACACCGATACCTGTAAAAGAAACAATTACAAGTACAATAACATTTAGAATGTTCTGTGTATCTCGGTGTAGTGTAACACGTGCCATGTATTCACGTGCTAGCTTGATAATACAGTACTACGTACTGGGTAATAGGACTCCATGTCAGGGGAATGGTTTGAATAATTTATGTGTTGTAACCGTTGCCCCACCTAATTCACATTACGTTCATGTTGAGACGATGGAAACGGCGTTCTTATCTCTAACTCATCTGTTGTAAATGTAATGGTGCTGTTTTCATCTATATTTTAGTTTGTCAAATCTAGACCTGGCTTTAAACCCTTGTTAAAACACACGAGAGGCGTTTCCTTTTTGCAGTTTACACATCTTTTGGTTCTATTACGGTAGCTGTTATCGACGATGACCATTAATTTTGCATCATTGCATTTGACAATGTTTATCCTTATATGGAGATAAACTTTCATTACGGAAAGGCTACATTGATGCATTGCGTGCAAGAATAAGTAGGCATGAATGCATGGGGATGGAAAACACAACACATGGTCGTGTGATAATATATTATAAGTCACAAAATAACGATGAAATTGAATTTTTGGGAAGACCGTATTCCCCTCGGTGAAGCATTCTAGGATGACAGATGACAGGGCATCGGTTACTGTCTAATCAATGGCAATTTGTCTCATCTTTGAACATAACGTAGCCCCAAGCAATTCAATTATGGGCTTGTTTTGCGTCTTTCCTGGCTGCTCAATGCGTTTTGTTTCTTGTTTATCACCGCAACATGACAAATGCACAAGGCACAATAAGGGAAGCAAGATATGCAGGATAAATACATCACTTACCCAGCGCTAGAAACGGCATGGAGGCCACCACACTGTTGAACTTGACTCCGCAGAACAGGCACAGTCCTATGGACGCCACGATGGCCATGCCGGACGACAGGACGCCGAGCATGCCCAGCCACGGCTTGGTGCGGACCATGTCCAGCATCATGCAGGAGAGGATGGAGAAGGTGATGAGGACCGCGAAGGTGATGGAGAACAGAGGGATGACGCTTGTGGTCAGCGCGGCGAGCTCCGACTCGAGGGCCCCGAACGTTCCGTAGCACACTGTGATAAAGTTGGATTTGAATGCTGCCATGTAGGACAGAAACGCAAGTTCCCATTTTTCGCTCAGCTTGTCGTCTGATGGCGAGTCCATGCGCAGGTAGTAATCTAGCCGGAAAGATTTGGCCTTTTCGACGACGTCGGTGCCTGTTTTTAGGGTAGGTTTGCCCAGCGTGCCTGCGGAGAAAACAGCGGAGCCACCCGGCAGGACTGTCCGCGGGTAGCTGATCGCCGTGCTGTCGTTCTTTCGCAGGGCGAAATCAAGGAAATCTTCCCCGCCAACCTGACACTGCGTTCCCCACTTGGAACACAGATCTGCGTGCGAATAGTTCTTCCCAGACACTTCAGCCTGTATCCCCTTGATAGCTGTGTTGAGAGAGTCGATTGCCGCCAGGGTCGTCGAGCTAAGTACATTATCGTCAGACGCTTTGCTTGTTATGATCACGTTTGCAGCTCTGCCCAGATTGATCAGACGGGTGGCCTGGAAGCTTGTGGAGTCGTTAGTCGGGAAGTGCTGCTGCACGTACGCACGCTCTGTCTTACCCCGGCCATCGTCAGGTGTGTACAAGTCTTCCACGCTCGACTCCGTGTCCAGGAAATACAGCCCAGAACCCAGACCACCGGCCACCAGTATGGACAAGAGCAGGAACGGCAGCGGGTGCCGGGCCAGAAATCTGCCGTACTGTCGGAACGAGCGGCTGATGATTTTATCAATGCAGTCGAAAGCCATGTTGACGGTCTATGGTTGCGCGATCCTCTGTAACAAATTATGCAGACGTGTTAACGTTACATGCCGAAATTATCATGATCATGATATGAACTCGGGAATACTGTCATCGTGACGGTACGTCAAATACGGTCAGTTTTTCCCGTGTGTCCCCTTGATGACAAGTCGGAACCCCGAGTGTAGGTCAGTTGCGGAATAACAATTTTGTCCCGTCAAGGGTGACCTTCTAATGGCTCATTTTGAGCAGGTTTCTGGGAGGTTTTACTGTCCAGACGAATGATGAATAACAAGCTCCTATCTACTTCCGGGTCAACCCGCGCAGAACACATAGCATGTTCAGTTTCTGTGAAAGCCGCCGCTTCAAATGTGTCAGTACTTAATTACTTCGCCGAAGGCTATGAGACCAGTAAGAAATGTGGAACACAAAACGCCATTGTTTAATTGCGAAGAACTATATCTTTTGCACAAGCTCTCCTTAAGGATGATGACGATCGACGTGTGATCTTGATACATACAGTCCGTTTGCGAGCTGGAGGCCATCGGATGAGCTAATGGCGCACATATGTAATGTATTTGTTCCTAACCTTGATGACCACACTGTCGTTATTTTACACCCAAATTCAATAACTGAATGTTCTAAATGTTTTCACCGGTTTTACGCTTTGACCAAAACATCATCCGTATTGAAATTACCTACAACTTGTGGACTGCAGGCACGGTCCAACACAGCTGTCTCGGCCGGAACACATGTAGCGTGCATGTGCTGACAGGGGACCTGGTTTTTCTGGTTTGGGGCGGTGACACGCCGCGTGATTGAACTTTGTGTGCGTTCAAGATGTGTTTAGCCTTTCACAAATATGAATTTACTTCTGAAAATTGTACATTTGTATTTGAAAACAACGTTTCTGACTTGTCTGTTTATTTGTCTGTCTGTTTGTTTGTTTGTGTTTCCACATACATCGGTCAGTGTCATTCAGAACTATGGATTTGTTATGTGGATACGTCTTAATTAAGAAGCCAGGAAACAATAGCGGTAAACTCCACTAGTCTGAATAAAGGCCATGCGGACATCCACTGAACTGCAGCCGTCTCACGGAACGCGTCGTCTACCGTACGACACTCTTGATACTTTGCGATCGCATTTGATATTCCAGATGCATGTCAGCTATAAGTCTTGCGTTTTGTCTGCTGACTGGTAGCTTTTAGACTCCAAAAATATATCAGTTAACGGTGAAGTGGAGACAAATGGCGATGAATGGTCTGGGCTTTACTGTTTATAACCACATCCTGGTTTGGCTCCATCCTCAAATTAAGATGGAGGCTTAGCTTGAATAGCTAATCTTTTTGGTTTATTGGGTCCCTTTTCCACAGAAGTGCTCGGTACACACATCGGTGCATTTGAACCACATGTGCCCTGATTGATGAAGAAGCAATGACACGTAACCCAGTTCTACGCGAAGGACGGCAATCTCCTCTGCACGCGGCTAGACCCCATAAAATGTTATGGAAGACGGGGCGGGAAGTAGTATCATGTGCGCCGCTATCTCAACAATTGTCAGGCAGCAAGCATTGTACATGTATAACAAAGGAGGTTCATTACGTGGAATGAAGATTTTCCAATAAGCTTGTCTCCATGCTGATCAGGAGGCGGATATACAGATTTCACATCCAAAACTAAAAAGTCTATACAATAGTAACGACTGTTTCATGAAAAACAGACTTGGGTTTCTGCCAGGCAACGGGCTCTCATTAAACACGTGACACAGCCGATAGCTGGGCTTCTGAGCGACCCATTCATGTATCGTTGGCCGGCTCCGAGCCTTTTACGCTTTATCGTACCATCGGGGTTTACATAAAGCCTCTCGCCCTGTCGTCATAGTCCCGACTGGTGAGAGATGAAATGTCAATGCTGGGTAAACGTCGCCATAGCGCAGGGACCGGGGCCGTCACATGCGGGGTCGGTGGGACGCGGGTCACACGGCGATTCTACCCGCTCCGGTAAGTACAGGTTACTACTGTATAAGGAACGGCGCTTGACAATGTATTTTTACTGTTAGGGATCTTGACTTCCAGTCGTTCAAGTGATAAATGTACGCCATTTGCTTCGAGCGATACATTCACGTCTCCCTTGTACGCCGAGGGAGCTCGAGACAGAACAATTCTTTAACAGCGAAAGGGTCAATTTTAGACACCTGTGTCAACCATGACCTTATCGCAATAGTAACGGTGGGACATTTGAATTCTGTACAGTAACGACGCCATCGATAATTCGATATGTTGTTTCTTTTGCTGATGACCTAAAACTAACACAACTGTTTTGTTACTAACGGTGATTCGTGCTACTGGGAAAACTACCGGTCCTGTAGCCGCTATCCTGTGGAGGTTGCTCTTTTGTGTTCAGGATTTGTTATTTTAATAAGCTGCAACATAAACGTACGGAAACATATCTCTATCAGATAATGCACTGACAATGTCTGACAGACAGACTTTTAATTGACTATATCAAAGGGTAACCTTAAATTCTGTATCGTCGTCACCGTGTAATAACAGCTTGATTTCCACTATAAACATCAACATAAGATTTAGTCACACCATTTAACTGTGTTTTTTTTTTCTTGAGGAAGCGTAGTTGTAAATCAAGAGACCTCATATCCAATCATCTCTCCTTCATGAAGTACATGCAAAACAAAGCGATCGTTTAGGGCTCGTGTGGTGAGGTGTTGTTCTTGTTTTTCTTATCATCGGCGTTGTTTACGTGTTTGTTCCATGGTCAGAAACTATACAGTTGATACCATGATAAAGCACGCATGATGCCATTCCAGAAATTGACTCCTTTGGCCATGTGGAACCAAGGAGGTTGAATACATGTATTTAACCTCCTTGGTGGAACGTACTGCAATGACGACTTCCTGCACACAAATCAAAAGTTTCACAAGGCTGTGTGGTCTGCTAGTGACCTGGGCAGTAGCCATTTCCTGTTCAAACGTACTATGATTCTTAGAATCATGTTAGAATAACGTTTGAGGTTGTCACTTTGTCAGGCAAATGTTTCAACTTTCCTCAATGTCACCGTTGGTTGACCTTAACTAATTTCGTCTGCTGTCTGGTTCACATTTGTCACTGTCGTTTCTTTTTTATTGTATGATTTTAAGCGAGTCTCAGTGAGTCTATGACAAGAGTTTACGCCAGTATTTTCATCACAATACAGCTGGATTTTGTAGGACACATCCACGACAGTCCTAGACCAGGCTGCCGTAGACCAATCGTACGTTGCATGTGACCAGGCCCTAAGAGAGAGAAGTATCTCCGTAGTTGGTGACCAGGATGCCAGTACCGGTACCTGGTTACCGGCTCGGGAGACCTTGTGATCCCGGGATACGCCAAACACGTACAAACACCCCTCCAGCTTTGCAAAACGGACCTAAACTTGCGTCTCAGGATCAAATAAACCGTAATCTTCCAATAGAAATCGCCAAATAATCCTTTCTTCATGACCTGAAAAAAACTACCTGAAGCTTTGAAAGAGGATTGATCTCTTTCTTAAATCACCTGACTGAGCGACTCATGCAGGAAGACTTTGATAAAGTCTAAACTTTAGCGTGGCCGACGCAAAACAAGAGTGGACAAACATGCTTATTGTGTTAATTTCCTTTGATTCCTCAAAACGTCAGATTTCTGGATATGCCAACTTGTGGACTACAGTACGATTGTGTGCGTGACACAGACTGTACGAAGCCGCGGTCCCACTAAAACGCCCCGAGTGTGGTCTAGCTGGTGAATACACGGACTTGATAAATTACACGCAGGCTGCAGGAGATAACACTGGACAAACAAGATACCAAATAGTTTGCTTTGTACTAGCCTGGCTGACCACCGATTACTTAGAAAACAGTGGACACGACAAGATAGCAATTCTGGCATGCGTTAACGAATGGGTAACGTGTAACATTCATGTTTCCCAAGTACGGTTGAAAATGATCCTTGTCGTGATTGGAAGATAACTAGCCTGGCCTACCCAAGAAACGAGGAGGGGAATTATGAAATCCAGGCGACCACGGCATGTACTAATATTGGCATAATTGATTTTGGGGGCTTTCAGATATCGCGTAGTCCATTAGTCAGATCGATGTTTGTTAGTGACTAAATGAAATGCTTGACTCCTTTTATCTGCGGATATTGCGTTCTCGCCGTATGCAGACAAAGGCGTGCGTTATCCTGTAGTCCGTATATAGCTGCCCTGGTGTCGACCCGTACTTACAATGATTGCACTGATTGGTTCTACTGGCCATGTGCAGTGCGCAGTCCGGTCAACGGTTTGTAGACGTCTTGCTTCTCGAGCACAAATCTTTGGGAGACTAAATTTTGGCACAGACCTAGCTCATCCAAGGGGCCTGGTCACGTTCGATTTACGTTAGCAAATTTAGGGTTATTTTTCAGTCGTGGACGTGTCCTACAAATTCTATTGTCTTGTGACGGGATGGGTTTCTCTATATCCGTAACGACGGTCACGTGTTTTTAAAAGGACATAAGAACCCATCACACTTCTCAAGATGAGAAGGGGTACACGTCAGTGTGTGTGTGATTAGCAAAACCTGATGGTATTAAGTTTGTTTCACTGGCATATAAAGCTTGGATGACATTATTGATATACATTACAATTCTCTACATTCTGTTTTACAGCATAAGGGGAATCCACCAATGAAAGACCTCGAAATCTTATCTATAAACATTCATCCGAGAACAGGGAAGAAAGTCGTTCCGGGCGGCCGGTAAGAAGATGTCCACAGGTCCGAAGCTGGCAGTCCCGCAAGCAGGTCGACTCGATCACCAAATCAGCACCACGGTCAGCATAAACCTCTCTGTAAGGATGGCGGGGGCTCGTAAAGAGAAACAAAAGAAGACACCTGTAGTCACGAAAGAACTGGTGCGAGAAGACGTGTACCTGACGGACAGCACCACCCCTCGCCCCGCCCCCAGCCCCATGGCGGCCGCCCATAGCCGGCGGATGCGGGAGATGGGGTATCCGGTGGAGATGATGGCCGACAAAACTATGGCCAAACGAACCATGCGGGACACCGTCCAGGAGATTCTCAAGCACAGGTCGCTGGACAGACAGCTGCAGATTGAGATGAACCGCCAGAGGACGCAGATGCAAGCAGAGGCACGACAGCTTCGCAAGAATCTCAGACAACTTAAGTCAAAGTCGACCTCCCAAAATATGTCTGAATCGACCCTTGTACAACACTCGAACCGCGCTTTGCACGCCTCTGTACAGTCGTTGCCAAATGGAACTAAAACTAGAAGAAGCACTTGGAACGTAACGTCGGGCCGGATTGTTGCTTTAAAAAGGATGCAAAAACCAAGCCGGAGTGAATCAACTGAAGACGCTGGCGACAGTAGTGAGGAAGAGGCTCGTCTGTGTTATGCTATTAACGCAGTGCGCATGAGTCAGGACCCGTCCGTTCTCCCTTCTGCGATGCAAGGGGCGAAGTCTTCCTTGAGACGTCCCGTACGCCGACACACAGTGGACGTGTCTGGGACAAAGTCTAGGGGAATTGTCCCCAAACATCGATGGCACAGTGTTTCAGGAGATAGCAATATCTCTCCCGATCTTGTGGCATCGTTTCCAAATTCTCCGCCGCTGTCGCAGGGACGGTACCAGGGGAGGGCCTCGTCAGACGTGCGCTCCAGAGACAGCTCCGTACACTCCGTCAAAGAACTGGGTCTGAACTGGCAGCTGCCATCGCGAAATTCTACGCCAAGGTCACCAACAGGCAAACGTCACAGAGACCACAAACCACTGACTTCTGAGCTGGATAGGAGACGAAAGGGGGAGAAAACCCCTGAGATTCAAGTGACAGACGAAAAACAAACGGACATGGAGTTAGGAAGGACTTGATACCTTACTCCGCCATCTTGATTAAAAGATTTGATGTGTATAATGTTATGACAACATAACTGTGATAAAATGTGCAAGTTCAAATTATGGTACGTAATTTGGTAATTTCTACTTTAAAACCCAGTGTGCCGGACAATACTTACATCATAGTCACGTGAGTGAGAACTCCCTTAAACTTCTTCATGATCAAACTTTCTATAAATCACCTGTGTTATTGCATTGTTCCAAGTAAAACATCGTCTAAAAGTTATGACACTGCCTTTATATTTTTACATAAGGTACAATAAGATATTAATTGAATAAAATGAACAAATGGTATAAGTGTATCATCATGTTCCATTCTTGTCTTTTCTCATGTACGTCTCTTTGTGGGTGAATGCTCATTGGAAAGTCATTTAAAAAGTCACAACACACACCATGTGGCATTATTTTCTTCATGTGTCTATGACACAGACGTCGACGCTTTGTTGACGTCTGTTCCAACACAGAAATATTACTGGAAATGAAGAAAGGTACAATTCAAATCGACGCGACATGTCCCAGACACAGTTGTACCAAGCACGTAGTAAGCAGAGCGATGCCATTGTTCCAGAGCAGACGGTTCTTGCCCAGTTGGCACACGCAAGTGTAAAGAGGCCAAGACTAATTGGCGCGTTGTTACCCGATCGTCAGTTCAACATCCACTTAATCTACTACAAAACTGACCCGACGTTACCACACGTGACGGTGCAGGGAAGTCCTGGGGGTTCTTTGAGCGGTTGATAATTGTTTGCACATTCACAAGTCAAATACTAGATCGTTTCGTACAATGAAGGTATAAAGCGTTGGCAACCATCAGGGAGGTTGGTGGCTAACAGCTGTTTCGGCCACTCGAAAGGCTGGGGTTTACTGTGTCCTTCTCAGGAAGGACACACTACTAGCTGTAGAATTAGCTCTCTACTTGTCCCTATACTATAGTCGTGTTTAAAACAAATGCTATGACGAAAGGATCAAAATAGCCGCAAGTACACGTATTCTGCATCTGAAGTGACTACCACAGCGTACTCTGAGTCCGCTAGAACGGGGAAGTGGTGATAGATATCCGCGTATTCGACATGACGCCATTTGAAATGTCAGGAGAATCTGCACCTATACGGAGTTGCCCATAGTAGCAACTTCGAACCAATCAATCAATCAATAAATAAACAAGGAAAGACTCGCTCCATCTTCGGATCTGATTACGTGCCGCCGTAAATAGACGGCCACTTATCAATCAATAAACGATCGTACCTCCACATACGGGTGTTGTCTCTATACGGAGGTGTGACTCCCCTTCAACACAGCAACTGCGTTTTTTAATCACACCGTCATCTGGGATCAGTACCAACGGCATGAAAAAAAATGTATCGCTCTATTTATTCAAGGGACACACTTTCAGTGAGTCCTTAATTTTCAAAATGTACATGTCTGTTGACATAATGGGGGTGGGAATCAAAAGCGTACAACCTTCTTTTTTGGCTGTTGCTGGCAGTAGCCCGCCAGTGCTCTGACAAAGTCATGGTAGTTAAACTGTCCATCCGAGTCCACGTCAGCTAACTTCAGGAGCTCGTCCACTTCGCGGTTGGTCATCCTGTCTCCGATGTGCGTGAGGAGATGTCTCAGCTCATGGGCCGACACGTACCCGAGCCCGTCCCGGTCGAACACCCGCAGTGCCTCGCTGAGCATCTCCTCGCTGTAGGCCGCGGCCGTGTCCTTCAGCTGATGGGTCATGAGCTGCACGAACTCCGGGAAGTCGATGGTGCCGCTCCCGTCCGTGTCCACGGAGTCGATCAGCTCCACCACCTGCAGGTCGGTCGGGTTCAGGCCCAGGGACCGCATCACGTTGATCAGCTCCTTCCCGTCGATCGTTCCGCTGCGGTCACGGTCAAATTCCCAGAAGGCCTAGGTGTCGGCAAAGGGAGTTAAAATGACATGTTTCTTGTGAAAAATGACCGACCGAAGATACATGTTCAAACACAACACAAAACGGTACATTCAGATTCTATCTACCACACCTATATATACTGAACTGTGTTTGTTTTATTAGGTCTATCATAGTACACAGGCATTAGTGCGCAAATATATCACTAACTTCCTTGAGTCTTAAACAGTACTCAACAATGCATTACGATATCGATCTTACTTGTAGACTGCCTTAACTGAAGAATGCAAACAAACTCCATCTATACACTTACAATGATATGTGACTGAAAAATTCTATCTTGCGTTATGATATAGAATCCTATGCGGAAAGGTCCGTGATGTGACTGTTCCGACACAGTAATACACCCCCCACCTCCAACAGTCTCTCATGTCATGTCATCTACTCACTAATCGGTCAAATTTCCGGAAGTTCTTGACGTGTCCGTTTCGCCTTGTTTCCGGCAACGTCAGAGACACAGGAACTATTAAAAAACGGCGTCTACTAGACTCACCTGTCGCAACTCGTCAATCTCTTCCTTCGGCATGTCCTTCGGGAGTCGTGTCTTCACAGACTTCTTTGTGAACGACATCGCGGGCTTTAGTTTCCCAATGTCGAGTGTCGTCTGTCGGTTTTACAGATACTATCTTCACAGCGCCACGTCTTCCCTGTTCGTCTGGTCCTCTCTCCAGGGTCAAAGACACATATTAGGACACTGGCATCGTGACGCCACTCCGGGGAAATTTCCAAAAAGGCGTTGTTAGTCAAACAGAATTAGGAGTTGTTGACCATTTACGATATTTGGGACGGATAAGTAAGCTATAATAAGGAGGGTTGAATGTGGGATCAGGAGTGCTGGCACTGGTATGTAGAGGATCCCCGTTTGTTAGAGTACCCTTCTCGACTGCAGGAAACTTTATGTTCAGTTGTTGAGCTATTCGTTATACTCTTAAACAGAGGGTAAATTTCGACTTCTTACACGATGGAGACTTCATTATTGCTGTTTATGATCGTTCAGGTTTCCTTTGTACCAATCCGATGTGGATTTTTTTCAAGTCTTTTTAGTCCTTTTGTCGGGCTTTCTACTCTGTCCACTTTCTATGTTGACCGCTTGTCCGTTTTGGGAAATGGCCCTCTATCAATGCCCAATGAATTTCAAATCGAGTAACGTGCTTTTTTAATTTGAGCACCAGTGCGTGAGAAAAACGACCCCTTTACGTTACACGTCTCTGAAACATTTCCCAGCTACTTGTAAAATAACGGGAAACGGATTTACTTCGTCCCAAAGTGTTTTCTAAGAGCTGTGTCTCTGGTAAAGACCAAATATCACTAAACTCAGCCTTTTGGATTCACGGGCAACTAATCATAGGATAATACAGCTACAACTTTACTCTAGATTGGCACCATTAACAAAAAGGGACAGACAGCTTGCACATTCCGATATATAATTCTATTGTCTCTTCAAGTCATCACATATTGGTTATCGGTAACGATCATTTTCTACTGATGATTATGTCTAACATTCACCCACAAATCTCATTTGTATGATATAATTGTAAATCCGTATGTAGATTAATAGTACATACACTACGTTCAAAAACACATCACACTATGATTCAAGTATCATGATAATACAATCACGCCAAAGAGACGTTGCAAATATGTCGACGCGCGCATACGACATTCTGAAATAGTACTCAAACAGTCCAAATAGAAGTCACATTACTTAACTCAGTACAATCATACATCATCGGAGGATTATTGAAAGATAGAAATCCCTTTGTTTCAAATGTAGGTATATGAAATTATATGTATCGTGGTATATGCCATGAGCCCACGTACACATGAGTGACAAAACTAGATAAGAATTTCTACTGTAGTTTCAAATATATTTCTTTTTATGTGATAACACGCTGTTATTGACAATGATTATGGTCACTATTGCTATTTATGCCTAAGTAAAATACACAAATGCAGAAAAATCAATACATATGTTATTGTAGATAATATACGATGACGTTATACATATATTGTTATCATATTCATACGTTGCTGATAAAAAATCTTTACATCTTTCACGTTGTTGGACAACATTTGGTGTTAAAGGAAAATTAAAAATTGGTGCAATACAATCTTCTTGACCTTCTGCAAGATAGGCCCTTCTGACACCAATGCTTTATCACCAATGCCGAGATTAAAGGTATAATTTCACTCTTTGCTGAAATTAATTTTCATTGACAAACACCTACTGTCAAATCAAAATTATAGATATTGGATCAGATTAGTACAAAGATTGATACCATAATGTTGTAATGTATATGCATATAGTATAGATATATATATATACTTTTAAAACATTAATTGGGTATTAAACTGAAGGTCACCAAAACCTTGTCTTTGCCTAATGCGTCAACCAGACTAGTAGTACCTTACAGGTATGTGTCTTCGCCCTCTGAGTCTCCCCCTGCAGCTGTGGAGACCAGGGTCCATAGGGCGTGTCTCCAGCTCTCCATGTCCTTATTGGAGCTGAAGATAAAGGTGAAGTCTCGCTCCTCAGTCACCAAGCGGAGGCTGGGCTTTCCTGTGGAGAGTGCAACAAGTAACATTAGATGGGAAGAAAATGTATACCCTACGATGGCTCGTGTATATGTTCTGCAATGACAGACGTAACTTTACGATTTACGTTTCACTAGTTTTGAAATATAACACATAAACGTAAAGTCAGCATAAGTGGGCCATTCGTTGCCTTACACCAATTTACCATAAATCATACACTAGTCTCGTCTTGGATTTAAAGGTGCCATCACTTCTTTTTTGCATTCTTTGTAGATGGGCCATCTTCATATCTGGGATATGATAGATTTTGCAAATGAATTCTGTTGATTGGTAACGTGGTTATATTCTTGTACTATGATACCCGACGAGCATGGCCCAAATGTTAACTTTGAGAAAATTTATGGATTGATATCTTAAAAACACTGAAAGCAAAGCCAATGCAATATCTACGGTGGCCCGTAAGTACAGGCATGCGTGTCTGCGCGAATACCTTCCTCGTCTGCGCGAATACCTTCCTCCTCTGCACAGAATACCTTCCTCGTCTGCGCGAATACCTTCCTCCTCTGCACAGAAAAGGGTATCCGGAAAAGGGTGTGCATGGGGTTTCGGTCTCTAACAAATTTACTTGTCTTTACAGTTGTAGAAAGGGTAGCCCATCAAGGTAGCCCTAAGCCCTAGCCTAGCCCATCTTTTCCGGATACCCTTTCCTGTGCAGACAAGGAAGGTATTCGCGCAGACGAGGAAGGTATTCGCGCGGACGAGGAAGTTTTTTCTGTGCAGACGTGGAAGGTACTCGCGCAGACGTGGAAGGTACTCGCGCAGACGTGGATGGTACTCGCGCAGACGTGGAAGGTACTCGCGCAGATGTGGAAGGTACTCGCGCAGATGTGGAAGGTACTCGCGCAGACACGCACGCCTGTACTTAGGGGCCACCGTACAATATCACAGCTGCCGTAAGGCGGAGCCCCGGGCCCCTACCTTCAACTGTGGACAGCTGGATACTGGAGATGCTTGAAACTGGAATCTGTCTGGTTTTGCTGTTGGAGCCCCACAGAAGGTTCGCAGCCGACTCATTCCCCACCACCAGCTGGAGCCTCTTCTTGTGGGTCCATCCTGTAGACGTCATCTTCTTCACCATAGTGCCTGTGAGCAAGAGCACAACGTGGTCACCAGTATTCATTTGGGTGCACAAAAAGAATATTTTCAACACATGATACTATTCTTAGTATAGGAGATGTGCAGTATGCATAATAACATCTGTCATGACAATTTGCATGAGCAAAGTACAGTAGATAGTTTGAATGAAAAGGATAAATGCTATCCTTTCACTAAATGGGGTATTTGATGCATCTTGGATGCATGATTATTACTAGAATCTTAGACTCTTATATCATTCTTTATGATGGAGCAGAAAAGACAAATACCTTTCTGGAGCATCTGCAGTAGTTCGTAGTCCAGCGTATAAGGCCCATCTGGATTGGAGTCTTTGTCACAGAATCCATTGATCAGTTGTTGTGGGAATTCAAGGCTACTTGATGTTGATGAGCCCTCCTTGCTATCACCATTTTCACATTCTGCCGACAGTCGAACCATGCCAGAAGGTGTCAAAGACACCTGTCTTTCAGTTATGTAGTAGGGGATGCCATCTTTAAGGATGGTCTGTCCTGTGAATTCCTTCACATTGTCTGACAGTTCAGGGACAGAAATGCAGAGCGTTCCTTGTCCGCTTCCACTGCGGCCTAGTACAATGACCTTGGTACTGTCCATTGGTCTCATTGTTACTGTGTCGTCACCGATGGGGGTTGGCTCGGATCCCTTGGACGTCAGCCCGCCAGAGTACACCTCTAATGTGCTGTACGTGCTGACGATAGTTGCATGTGGGAATGCCCGTGACAACTCACTCAATGTGCCTGATTTGGTACTGCGTGCATCGGTGAATATGTACCTGAGAGGCAGTCGATTCCATTCCTTCCTTGTTGGCGTGCTGACTAGCTCCTGGAGTAGAGCGTTCCAGAATCTCTGATGTACACCAGACAGCCTCGTTATCTTGTGGTCAGAGATACACTTCAGCAGTTGGGCAGGATGGAAGAGAAGAGCCATGGGGATGATAACCACTGGTACGCCTTGTAAGAGAGGGCCAAAGAGCTCCAGCATAGCATCTACACGGCCGGTAAGAGGAGACTTGAGACAGCAAATGTCATTGGTCTGGTGTGGAAAGTGTTGCCATGTTGACTTGAGTCGGTTTAACAACCCTGCATGTGTGCCCCTGACCAGCCTTTCATGTGTTCTACCAGTAGTCATCACAAAGGCATACTTGGAAACTTGGAATGGACAAGGTGTGGCTGAATGGCTGTTCCTTGTTTCCTCCCAGACCTTGTCAATGTTGACTATGCGCTTATGCATCTGTGAAGGAAACAGATTTGTGGTAGCGGTTATCTGATCTGTGACGATAGCCACGATATGGCATTTTGTGGTTAATCCAGAAATGATGTCTTCTGTTGAATTCAAAGGCAAGGGGCACACGGCTAGACCAGCTTTCCACGTTCCAAGGAGTACTTGTGCCACGTACCGGTTTTCTGCCATGTACACGGCTACCACGTCATCTTTGCTGTTTTTGGATGACTTCATGTCAGTCAGGACGGATGCCAGATGATCAGACTGCTCGTCGAGGGTCCGATATGAGACCTGGGCTCCTTTGAAGGAGACCGCGTGAGCTGCGGGTGTCCTTGTTGCTTGGACGTGGAAATGTCCGTGGATAGTTTCCTCTGCCATAGGTCGTCCATTCACGAGCAGTTCACTGCTCTTGTAAGGCACTGTCTCAGGCTTGCAGTTTAAGGCTGTCATTTCCACGGCATTGTGGATTTTCGAAAGACTCAAGTCTGGATTCTTAAGGCACGTGGAAAGCAATGTGACGTAGTCGTCCACAATGCACTGTGCAACCTCTTCATCGAACAGGGCCTTTGCATATCGGATGCTACAGCTGACAGATTTTGAGTTGGTGTCTTGGAACAAGTGGAGGACAAAGTCATTGGCGTAGTCATGGTAACCACTCTTCAGTAAGGTTATCCTCTTGCCAGCGGAGCCATTGAACATTTTGTTCAGACCAGTTTGGTCATTCTGAACAACGATATGCTGCATGATGGGATCCATCGTTGGGTGTTTTTCATATGACACCAATTTCATGATCTCGTCTATCGGATACATGCCGTGTTTCTTGCATTCTTGAAGCTTGCGGGAAGACTGTAGAACAGTTTGTTGGTAGGATTGTTCCTTGTCCTTGAAGGAGGCACTGAATGGCAGTGAATGCTGGAAGAGGCCATGGACGTTGGAGAATTGTGGAGCCAACATCCGCATGTCGAATGGACATGCAATCACAATGTCGTCGTGTTTAGTGTAGATGTGCAGCAGAAGCTGGTATGTAGTAGCCATAATGCTGTACACAGTGGTGCGAATGGTCTTTGCGTATTCCACAAGGCTGTGGACCAGCTCCTTGGGCAGATTAACCTCGAGTGAGCCGCCTTCTGGGCGGAAGACTGGCGGTCTCGGCTTGGCAAATGGAAGGTTAATGGATGGAACAGCTGTAGGCAGGGCTGCCCGCCAGAAGTCTTGTAGCTTCTGCTGGTTCTGTCGAAGGTAGTTATAGTAGTAGTGTATGAAATCACAATACGTCAGTGTTGCCATCGGCTGCTGGAGGGTTTTCCTCTTAAAGTGTGCCCGCATAATTTCCCCGAATTCCTTGAATAGTATATTGAGGCTGGTTGTGTCTGTTGAAATGTGATGCAAGACAAGTCCGATCACAGCACTCCGATTTCCAGTGGGGGCAACAATGCACCTTGCTGGGTACTCCCTGTCAAGTTGGAAGGGTACCTTGGTTCTCTTGTACACTTCTTCTTCAGCCTCATTCTGCTGATATCCCGTCAATACTTCGATGTCTGTGGCACCTTCAATTTCGTGATAGTACCTTGCCTCGGTCCCACTTGGTTGCTGAACGTCACTTGACACGTGATAGGTTGACCGCAGTGTTTCATGACGGTCCATCAGTTGCAGAAAGACAAATCGCCAGCTGTCGATATCAACGGGGATATTTTGGGTACGGAACATGATGTACAAATTCTTAGTGTAAACTGTGGGATGTCTTATCTGGTACTGAAGATACGCAGCTGCCTTGTGGATGATTGGTGTAGACTTGACAGGGCTTAGAGCGGTGGAAACCATAGTGGAGGTTGGGCTCGTTTGAATGTCGACTTCTTTTGGTGGATCGCTCTTGCTCGGTGGTTGAACGATTACACCGTCTTCTTGTAAGACACTCGTCATTCTATTCAGGACATCTTGTCTTGACGTCGAGATGAAGAAATGTCCGCCCGGCACAATGCACTTCCTGAAAGCTTGGGTTGAGGCTGATTCGTTGGAGGCAACAAGCTCCCATTTGTCAAGAAGATCAGGGGAGATAAATGGATCATCCAGGCCACCAAACGCAACAACATTGCATGGGAGTGGTTCATCATGCTTGCAAATGTAAGACTTGCACATTGCTATACCAGCCTGGATACACGGTAACAGACGTCGCAGGCGAGTGGGGTTGTTAATGACAGCTTCCGGGAGGAAGGAGAAGGTTTTAGCCTCTTCCATGATCTGCTGTGTTCCAGTTGAAGGATCAAACAACAAGGGTGATACCCTCAGTTCCTGTGGATGTGGATATGGTAGAGATGGAGCATACCATCCTCCAACGAATAGATGAGAAGGGCATACACTGCCTTTCACGTGGAGCAAATGGGCAACTTCAAATGCTATGAGTGCACCCATACTGTGACCATAGAATGCCACCATATTGCCATCCATCATGGTCTCCATGATTTGAGCCCCGAGTACCCCAACAATTTGCTGTAGACTGCTGATAGGAGATTCCCTTTCTCTGCTTTCCCAGCCCGGCAGAGTGGCGGCTACAACCTCGATGTTGTGTTTTGCAAAATGGTCTCCCCACTGGTAGAAGAGGGAAGGACCCCCACCATTTGCAGGAAAGCAGACCAGAGTGAGAGTTGGGTCTTGGAGTTTACCAAAGAAATGAAGCCATGAGCTATCTTCAGCAGGTACTTCTGGACCAGTTGCTGTTCCCTCGTTACCAGCTAGGTTGATCATCTTTTCAAAGATTGATTCACTGAGCATCTTGACGGTCATTTTGTCACTCAGGAGTTCCACGGATGTAACTGTCACCTCAAATTTGTCCGCTATTTCGTTGCTCATATCCACGGACAAGAGAGAGTCCAGCCCAAGGGATACTGGACTTGTTTCGTCGGTGATTTCTGTCGGGTCTTCAATGCCAAGTTGTTGGCATATGTAAGCAATCAGCTCTCCCTGTATGATGCTTAGGCCGTTTTCCCTTGTGGACGCAAGAACTTTGTCAGAAAGGGATACTGATCCACTGAGCACGTCACTGGGCACCAATGAGGTGAATCGAGAAAAGCTGGTGTCAGGGGCCTGTAGGTGTTGTAGTACCATTGACTTGTGGGTGCTGCAATATTTTCGAATATCGAAGTTTGCAGTGATACCAAAATGAGGATACTCATTCTCCATCATGCACCCAAGGATTTCCAGTGCACCATGTGGTGAAATGCTTTGCACACCCATCTTCTCCCACATCTTGACAAGACCGGATCTCTCAGCAAACCCAACGGTGTTGATGACTCCAAAACTGGCGACTGTTGCAGGCAGACCCTCTTGCCGTCTCGCTTGCCCCAGTGCTATCAGAGTGCTGTTGGCTGCACAGTAGCCGACCTGTCCTGTGTTGCCAAACAGAGCAACAACTGAGGAGATGAGAACAAAGTGCTTTAGCTCGATGCCTAGCGTCTTTGTTACATCATGCAAGATCACAGCACCAACTGCCTTTGGAAGCATGACCCTTTCCCAGTCATCTTGTGTTGTCTGATCAATCAGTTTGTCTGCATAAACCGCTGCACAGTGAAAGATCCCCTCTATAGCTGGCATTGTGTCACGCACCAAAATCAGTGCATTCTCCACAGCTTTTTTGTTGGTAACATCCGTTTTCACCACCTTTACATCGACAGAATTTGTAGATAATTCTTCCATCTTCAGTTTGGCTTCTTCATTCGGTTCACTTCTCGCAAGCACAACAAGATGACTCGCTCCACTCTTAGCCAGCCATTCCAGAAGGGCAAGACCAAACCCTTTCAGTCCTCCCGTGACAACATATGTGGCTTTGTTGGTAGCTTTAAACTGGCTTTGCTTGATGTCTAGACCCAGCTGTACTTCACTATCATCGACGGTCACGATATCGGGTATCTTCAATCCTTTCTGTTGTTGGTGCAAGGCACGGGACAGAACGGAGAGTTCCATGGTGGTTTGTGTGGATGGTGTGAGTGAGGATAGTGTGCCGTGGGACTGATCAAATTCTGAGAGAAGGTGTTGAATATCGTTTGCAATGGCAAGACGTGATGACTCCCCTGCTGCGCAACTACTGAAAGGATCCACAGAGATGTATTTGATGTTCTTTGGTAGTTGGTCCATGATAATTGTCGAACTGCCCAAATTGACTAAAGTTCCATAGTCTCGCAGCTTCCTTGCAGCTTGTAGCAGGACATCCCCTGCTCTGCCTCCTTTAGGTAAGAACACAACACTCGCATGCTTGTCTGGTATGTCTTCGTCCATCTTGCCATACGTAGTGATCGATACTGCTGACGTAGATGGGCATGATGCTGTTGAGCAACCAAGATTTTGTTCGATGTTTACACTTTGGACTGAATCTGTCACAACATGGACACGAGCCTTTTGGTGTAGTGCGAGGGAGCCATACGCCATTGCTTCCTTGCTGTCCTCATCAGGCAGAAAAACAACCACTGTATCTTCTTCACGCACTGTTTGGATCTTCTGGAAAAAAGAGAATGCTGGCAAAAATTCTCTGATTCTTGCAACTGCATCGTTCCATGAGAGGGCACTCGGCACAGGCACCAGTTGTCTCATCTCTATATTCATTTGAGGAGTGATGCAGCCCATGATGACTCCCATCACCCTTGATCCTTCCTTGACCCCTATCTCCTTTGGTATGTGATGTGCAGTCCCACAAATGATGTGAGTATCCTTGGTCATATCATCATACCTCTCCACCATGTCAGCAAAGGGAGACACGACAAAGGCCTCAAGCTTAACTGTAGCTTCAACTGGTGTTGGTGTATGTAGACTTGCCTGGGCTTTGCAGAGCTTCTTTCCGTTTTGTCTTTGCTTGGGGTCAAAGACCCATGATTCCTCGGGTGAACATGTTGTGAGTATCTGGTCAGGTTTCATGGTGCTCAGTCTCCGAGCGTACAGTTGAACTTGCTGATGACCTGACGAGCTGTCACTTCGAGCTGCGATTTCATTTTCTCTCGGATTTGACTGCAGGACGGTCAAAAGCTCCACAGCTGCATCAGTAAAGCTTTGGTGTGGTGTTAAGTCAACTGCTTTGACCTTGAACTGTGGGTATTCTTGTGATATCGATAAGCACAGAGATGATGCACTTGCCAGGGACGGGCTCACGATGTCTTGCTTTTGCACTGAAGACGATCCACGTGTGACTATCCAAAGTGCCGGGGGATGCTCCCCTTGTGAAAAGCGCTTAAACGTGGAAAGGCATTTGAAAGACTTAAGAGCATGTTTTTCTGAATCTTCCATTTGCTCATGTCTTTCTGAATCGCACAGAACAATGATGTGATCCAAATCTTGGTATTCTTGAGCCGTGTCATGTTGCACCTCGTTACTACCTTCGTTTTCAGACAGGACATTGTGGTTTGTCATGTCAACTACACATCCCAGATTATCCTGTAGTGCTGAACTCACCGATGAGCTAAAGGATTCATTTTCATGTAGGATCAGTACATGTTTGTACGTTGGCGCCTGATCTTCATTTTCTTCCTGTACAATGGGTTCCCATTGAAGGTTCCAAAGCTTGACTCCCGAGGATGAACCTGCTTCAATATCTTCAAACATGAGCTCTTCAACTTCGCAAATGACTTGGCCGCTGGTATCTGTTACTGTGATGTCCACCACTCTGCGCTCACCTTTCTTTGAAATTCGGAAGTGGAGACAGGTCTTTGGGGGCATTTTGTCGAACATGCACAGAGACTTCATGGAGAATGGAACTCGCTTTGACGGCGTCTTTCCAGTATACTTGTCATTCAGGAGGGACAGGCATGCAAATGTGTGCAGAAATGTATCCATGAAGGCAGGATGGTAGATGTACCGTTCAAATTCTCTTGAAATCTCTTCCGGTGCCTCAGCTGTGACCAGGGCTTCTTCATAGCTCTCAGATGTTGTGCATGAAGTAACGCAGTGGAACGAACTACCAAGATGAAAGCCAGCTTCTTTTGCAGCTTCGTAGATTTCCTCGTTTGAAATGGTTTTGGAACACCTCTCTGCAACATCTGTAAGTAGACTGGTACCTCCAACTGGTTGTGTCAGGTCTCCCTTGTGTACCTCTGCTGTGGCATGAAGGATCCATGACCCGGAAGCATCCTTGCTGTACAGGCCAAAGTGCTTCTCACTTGCACTTCTGTGTTGAAGTGTCGATTTGATTACTGCTTCTGATGTTGGAGCAAACATGAAACGTTTGAACTGCAGGTTTGTCAGCAAGAGTGGGTTTTGATCGCCATAGATCTCAGACGCTGCCGCTAGTGCCGTCTCCATGTATGCAGCAGCCGGGACGACGACGTTTCCATCTAGGATGTGGTGTTTTAGCCAAGGCAAAGATTCCTCTGTAAAATTGGAGCACCAAACCTTCGCCTTCTGGCTGTTCGTCCCTTCGGTAGTCTCCTGTGCTTGTCCGAGTAAAGGATGTACTCTTGGAGGAAACTTGTATCGTGATGAACTGGCGTCTGTTCCGGCATTGCAGATGACCCTTTGCCAAGGGTACGCAGGGACGTCGTGAACACGTCGGTGCTTTTCCTCAAAGACCGGGCTGAAGTTGATCGGGTACCCCTTCACATGTAAGGTTCCTGTTGCGATCAGGACGTGTTCAAGGTCGTCAGCTGCAGAGGATGTATCTCGTGGCCGCAGCAGAGTGGGTATGATGTTTTGCCTTGTGCTCCGGGAGTTGACGGTGCTGAAAATATCTCTCAATGCAGGACCCAAAGCTGGATGAGCTCCTATCTCGACAAAAGTGTTGTAGCCTTCCTGCAGGAGAACTTGTACTGACTGCATGAAGCGGACTTGTTGCCTAATATTTGTCCACCAGTAGTGGGCAGTGTTAGTGATCTCTGGTGACAGCCATTTGTTTGTGACCGTGGATATCATGGGGATCTGTGCTTCTGTCTTCCTGTTGGATGCTGATAGAATGCTCAACTTTGTGAGGATGTCATCCATCACTTGTTCCTGCTGGTAGCTGTGAAAGGCGTTGTTCACTTTAAGGAGGACACCTTTGATATCATTATCCTTCAGCTTGTTGTGGAAGCCATCCACAGCATTGACATCTCCTGAGAGTACGATCTGGTTGGGACTGTTTGTTGCAGCTACATTGATGGTGTTCTTGTTTTCATCTTTTTCCAGGAGCTCTTCTATCTCCCGAATTGGGTGCAGTACGGCGAGCATTTTCCCATGACCGCTTGTCTTGCTGAGTTCCTTGCCTCTGTGGTAGATCACTCGCACGGCATCTTCGAAACTCAATAGACCAGCAGCGTGTGCTGCCGCGACCTCTCCAACACTGTGACCGACGATGGCATCGGGTATGACGTCATACTGTTTCAACAGCTCAACCAAACCGATCTGCACAGCGCAAATGCAGGGCTGTGCGATGTCTGTACACAAAAACAACGTTATTACCTCCGGGTACGGAGGTATTGTTCTGTGTTTGTGTTTTGTGAATAAAAGTGTTTGTGTTTTGTGAAGAAAAGAATCGTGAAAAGATAATCAAAACAAAAGATAGACATCCTCATTCAGTATGAAAAGACAATCCTGTAAGAATACAACCAGGTGACAACCCTAAACATCCCAATCTGATCTACATCTTCGACCTACCTAAGCCCATTAAGACATAGGCTCAATGAAAGAAACAATACAAATTTACTGTTTTCCATTACTTTTCAGTATGCTCTGTATTATTTCATATTTCATGGTTGACATAATGTGTTAAGTTGACTAAAAAGAAAACACGCCTGGTCACTGATTTCCAAAAAAATATGTAGATATTTTCATCTTGAGGATGGTGAATTTCTGTATGTTGAGTTTTTAGCAAACACCTCAATTACCTTCTTCAGCTCAGAACGACGGCAGATGCACAACTTTTAGTTGTATATAGCAAAGAACTAATATAAGAATGTAAAACTGAGACAATCTTTTGTACCATCATCAAATCCTTGCATAGCATCGTCTTACCTGTTCTGTTGATCTTGTCTGGATCTGTCTCCCTCATCAACATGTCGACTATGGACCAGTCAGCTCCAAGTGTCCTCAGCACATCCTCAAACCGCTGCCAAAAAAGCAGAACCTCGGTCAACGGTGTATCTTGCAAGGTTGCAAAATGTTTATCATCGACTGTTTATAAGTGATACTTTTTAATAGTTTTATGGATGTCAGAGAGATTAACAAGCGTGAAAGATGTACTCACAGCAAGACATCCATTGTTTAATAACATCCAATTGCAACTACAAAGTACGAGATTGTCACTGTGGAATGTTAAAGTGGGTCCTTTGCAATATTGAACCGTAATTCATTAAATCTTTGCAGTCCACTGTTGTATCACTGTTAATACTATCAATGTGCATAGTGTTACCTGTATGACGTTCCTGAATACTGGATCCTCCCGAGCAAGTGTTCTGGCCATTCCCCACCACTGAGTTCCCATGCCTGAGAAGACGAATGCCATCTTGCCGCGCTCAGCTCCATCGGGGACTTTTCCATCCACAGCTGTCTTCACCTTTTCGTCTTTCTTCAAGAGGTTGAGCTTTTGAACGGCATCCTCTGGTCCGTTGACAACTACTGCTAGCCTTTCTACATGGTGCTGATAGCGGTTTGCAGCGGTGTACAGGCTCTGTTGGAAACGGTCTTCATTGAAAGCTATCGTGTCTGTAATAAACGAGATCCAATGTTCGACTTGTTCCTTCAAAGCAGCCTTGGTGTTCCCAGACAGCACCATGATGGTTTTCGAGTCATGCCCTATTCCTTCCCCGAGCTGACTTTGCATGGCTCTGTCACTATCAGCTATGGCTGGGTGCAGGTTGTAAGATGGGGATTCCTCCAAGATGAGATGAGCATTAGCTCCACCAAAGCCGAATGAGCTGCAGCCTCCAAGCCTTGTATCACCTCCTTCCCATGGTAGCAAAGTACTGGGAACCTTGATGTTTAGCACGTCAAAGTGTATGTCTGGATTTGGTGATGAAAAGTGCACCACCCTTGGGATCTGTGCGTTGTTGATCATGAGAGCAAGTTTGATGATCCCCGCTACACCCGCGGCGCCCTCCGTGTGTCCGAAGTTGGACTTCACTGAGCCAATGTAGAGCGGTAGATCTTCCTTTGTTCGTCCTCTACCGAGAATCTGGCCCAGCGCATTTGCCTCTGTTCTATCACCAACCTTGGTGCCAGTTCCATGTGCCTCCACATACTGGATCTTGTGAGGATGTACTTTGGCTGCTGCACACGCTTTCTCAACAAGGTCCAGTTGAGCGTCATAGCTGGGGTTAGCGATGCCTGGTGTTCTACCGTCATTGGTGAGGCTGCCTCCTCTGATGACGGCATAGACCCTGTCACCATCTGCCAGGGCTCTTGAGAGTGGCTTAAGGACAACTACACCGGCTCCCTCACTACGACAATACCCATCTGCAGAGGCATCAAAGCTCTTACACTTCCCATCTGGTGACAGCATCCCTGCTTGACAGAACCCCACCGTGGTTCCTGGTAACAGCATCAAGTTGACACCCCCAGCTATGGCCATGCTACAATCTCCTTTTCTGATGGCTTCGGTGGCAAGATGGATGGAGTATAATGATGAGGAGCAGGCGGTGTCTACGGAGAAGCTTGGACCATGGAGGTCAAACTCGTAGGAGATACGGTTGGCCACCATGCATGAGTTTGTGCCAGAGTTCGTGTATTGGCTGATGTTTGAAAAGGGGTTAACGGTCATCATGAGGTATTCACTTGACGTGACACCTACATAAACGCCGGTGTTGGAGCCACGGATGGATCTTGGGGGGATCCCTGCATTCTCCAACGCCTCCCAGGTCACTTCCAGAAGTAGTTGGATTTGAGGGTCTAGATGGTTTGCTTCATCTGAAAACATTGTTTTGCATATTAGCTTTTACGGTTATGAAGTATACGACATCCCGAAGCAGGTCTAGCACTACCCTCCAATTGGACACCCGCTGTATCAATGGACCAATCAAGCTAGTCGACACACCTGTCACAGCTCAGTAAAAACTAGATGTTGTTATGAAGAATTGTAAAATCTACAATAACATGTCAGAATAAAATACATCCACTTGGTAACTTTGGGGAAAGTAAGCCCGAGTGAAATGCTGAATGAAGCTAAAAGTTGCGTCCAAAGGTCACTTCCAGATTGGCCCATTTCTACTAAGTCAGTGACCACATATAGACTCAAGAACCGCCAAGGTCGCACCGTGATCTCTCATGGATCTGCAACTGTTTTGAACCCGTATCGATGCGCGGTAGCCGAGGATGGTGATCTGCCAATGAACGTTCAGAAGGCACTCAAGGGCCGCAGTGATCGCTCAACGAACGGTCGCAGCGATCGCTCGAACCAATGATACAGACACCCGTCAACTGATATTTAAAACAAAAACAGATCCATGTATTGACATCGAAAACAATGCAAATGCGATGAGTCTGTTTATTGACAACTTTTTTAAAGGTGTGCAGAAGTAGCTAAAGGGTAACCTCCACCAGGCATTCCTATTATATAAATAGGTTATGGATATGACAATCCGGGCAAGATATGGTCAGCTACAGTTCCATGACCTAATGCTTTCACCAAAGGATGTTACCCTTTACAACTGACGTATTATAAATGTTTCTCATTGATTATATAAGGTCCTCATTTTATAAACGATATCAGCTAAATGCATATTGTGCAAATTAGGACGTTGTGTACACGAACAAGAACCTATACCTTAAGACAGGACTTAAACCAGTGAGCGAGACCCTGCGTGCTCGCAGATGGAGATGGCTAGGCCATGTTCTTCGCAAACCAGCAAGTGATCTGACAAGAGTAACGTTGAGGTGGACGCCACAGGGCAGAAGAGCGAGAGGTCGTCCTAGGGTGACATGGAGAAGAACAGTAGAGAAGGAGGTGAGGAGGCACAGGTTCTCGATGGATGAGGCGGCGAAGGTGGCAACTGACCGGCCTAGATGGAGAAGCTACTTGGAGCCCCATGCGCCACCAGGCTCGGAAGGGGACTGAGTGAGTGAGTACACGAATGTTGCCTGGTTTATAACGCTGTAGGTGTGGTTTGTCCTGAAATATAGGTCAACGTATTTGAAAGTAGATCATGCACTCAGCCAGCTCTGACAGATGTGCAAATGTGGGACCATCTGTTAGATTCAAATCTGTCACATTTATACCAAAATCCTGCTGGATTTTTTTCTCTAAAACACTCTCCTAAAGCTAGCTGTCCACATTCCTGACGAATGATTATGGGCACACTTGACTTAGATATCCCGACAGCATGTGTGACGCAATTTCGGCATATTACTATACATGACCATTAGTACAGTCATTACTCAGCCGTTGACCAGATGATCTTACTCCAAAACTAATTGTCTTTGGCCGTGTTCATGTGAAGTCAGTGAAGGCGCTTTACATGTGGTTTACCCCGAAGCCGGTTTCAAGTGGCTCCATCTGAACGCTCCAAATCACATTGAAAGCGCCTCGATCCCAAACCACTTCTAGAGGTGGTTTGGAATCGGTTTTCCCGCATCGCGATTTGCGTCTGAACGCAATGTGATTTCAATGTAACTTCGCCTGGTCATGGATTACGGGGTAATATTTCTTTATTTATATGCAATACCAATTTTTACGTGGCAGCAACTTAAAGAGCAGTAATGGTCAAATAATGTGTCCGTTCTAGGGCGAGCTTCACCGCCTCTGGCGGGACTAGTCGGCATTCGGCCGAGATACGCTATGGGAGGGGGGCATCAGCAAGCAGGTCGTTGACCTCTGACATTAATAACACGCCACCTTGCGTGTTATCATCAAACTGCAATAAATGTAGCTCAAACGAATTGTGTTCGGACACGGTTTGTGGCACGTGGACCAGATGTGAGGAATGATCCGAATGTGAGTTACCCGAATCGCGGTTTGGGTGATTTCACTTAAACACGGCTTATGATGTAACGTAAACCGGTGAAGTTACATTGCGTTCAGAGTGGAGTCGGAATGCGTTGAAGCCGGTTTGAAACTACCACCCGAGGTGGTTTGGAATCGAGGCGTTTTCAGTGCGATTTGGAGCGTTCAGATCAGATGGGCCCACAAGAATCCTGCTTCGGTGGAATCTGAATCGAAGGCGGTGACAGCGTTTTCGTCTGAACAGGGTCTGACAGTACCTGACGGACTTACGATCCAAATCGTAACTTTACCTATCTGGAGAACTGCTTCATGTCCTAAAACGTTGGTTTGAGCCGACGCAATCTACAACGATACATTGCATATTAACACACACCATGTAACCTGCATATTCCACCGGTCCGCCGAAAGCGTGTGCGACAACCTCCGCGTAAACTTGACGTGAGCCTGCTACCTCAAAAGGCACGGGAACTGGAAAACAATGTGTCTGGCCGTATCGACCAGTTACAGGATCCCTGTTCGCCGGAAGTGAGTGCAAATGGGCGATGGGGTCAAGTCAGCAGTGTGTCATCACACTCACTCAGAACCGTAGCCGCAGGCTGAAGTGTAGGGGCAGTTAATTATAAATTTGCCTGTACTGTCCACAAAAGTTGTCCACCTCTGGCGGTCGTCGATCATTCCGGTCAGCACGAGAGCCGTCTCTCCCGACCAATCCTTCATGCCGTTGAGCCATGCTCTTTGACAAGGGGTCCCTTTTGCTCTGGATACGTGTCCAAACCACCGCAGCTTCTTCTTTTTCACAGTGGAAAAGAAGCTGGGCATTGTTCCTGCCAGGGCGGAGATACGTGCAAAAGAGGTCCCTGGGCATCCAACGCGGCGGCAAACTGACTCGTCATGGTTCGAAAAAACCACACGGATATAGAGAGACTGATAGCCGAAATGGGGTTTGCAGCCAGCAGTCTCTAACTGCAGTGCGCACGGTCAACAGAACGCCTACGAGATGCCCACTCGAAGCTCCGACGTACTACCCGCCGAATGAAGACTCATGATGAGTGGTGCAGTGGTACCGCAAGCGGAGGAACTACAGGGATATACAGACGCACACATGACCAGGGCCACCTGCGATGGACTGAAGGCGATCTATGGGTCCCATACTTAGGCTCAAACGGTACTCAGCGCAGACGGGTCAACTGTCTACACACTGTCTAACGCACGTCGGACGAAATCCTGAACCGATCGAAGGAGTATTTCCAGCAGGTCCTAAATAGACCGTAACGTTCGACGGAACAGCCGACGCTGCTCAACTTCTCCCGAACACCATGGAACACCAGCCAACAAAAAGCCAGCCATGGCCGAACCTTCTGTCCGCACACGAATGCTTTTGAAGACAGTTTGAAACAGTTGGCTGGTGCAGCCGAACAGTAGCCGATCTCGTCGAACACCAGCCAACCACAGTTAGCCTTGCTCCGGACCTTCTCCTAACCATGCATATGGTTGAAGGGAGTACGGCAGTGTTCGGGAGGACAGGGGCTTTAGCAAGGTGCTGGTTGCCCATAATTTTATAATTTCTAGATTTCATCAAGACCTGCGGGGTATACCCACCTCCCAAATATCAAGACAGTCCACTCAAGCCCTATCCAGTAAGCGTGTTGACTGACACACAGACACGAACGCTACCGAAGTCAGGGCATAACCTTCTTAAACTTCTTAACGAAAAGACAGGGGAGTGAACACCCATAAGGGTAACATATATTCTTGAAAGAAAACTTAAATCCCCTGGCAAATTGTTCTCCCTGTAGCCACCGTAGTTAGTCTGGCGGAGACTACCGAAGCCTGCATCGACACAACTCCCCGCGTACCCACATATGTCATGCCAGGCCCGGCCGCCAGAGGCCTTCCCTTGACAAGCGAAAACTACACGAAGAACAACCACCGTTCTGGAGAACTTAGCTATGGGTTAAATCAGCCTGTCACTTAAGGACGGCTCTGTGCCACAGGTGTAGAAGGATGCAATAGCCGTGCAAAGTCTAAATCTCCATTTATTCACAGGCCATACCTCTTGTCATTATGTCATAACAAGTGACAGTGACGTGGCGATACTGTAACTATTATCAGACCCTCATTGCCCCACATCAATGCAGTAGTATTCATGGATGGTCCACAACTCACTCACCTTGAATATGATTGACAACTTGTGCAAATGATTGAACTCATTATCATTATAACTTCGGTGATGACAGATTTTTCAATTGGATTAGACTTTAGAGCTATATGGTCACAATAGGTGAGTCAAAGGTGAGTTGAGGAACTATTAAGACCAATCAAGTGGCACCAACGTGGACGTTATGGAAGTAAAATTGTCAAAACGTGACGTCCTGACATGTTCCATTCCTCAGTGCACACTTCTACAGCCAAACATCTTTTTTGTCCACATTCAACAACATCCAGCGTATGTAGATAGAGTACATTCATTGACATGAATCAATACATCACCGTCGAACCTTTTAGTATGCAAAAGAAGCTAGATGATACAATATATTGATGAAAATTCATCCTAACACAATAGATAAGTGCATTGAATTTTAACTGTCCTTCTGTAGGCTCCTTCAACATGGATAGGTGCTTTCTTTTGTCACAATGCTTAGGATAAAATAGGTCTTACCTGGTGGGATTTTGAAGAACTGTCGGTCGAATTCAAACACGTTGCACTGTAGGTAGCCGCCACATCGGTTGTACAGTTTGCCCGGTGTTCTGTTGGGATGCCAGAAGAACGAGGCGTCGAACCTGTCGTCAGGAGGCGGGATCGTGCAGTCCCTTCCCTCCGCCAACATGGACCAGAAGTCCCCGGGAGTGTTGACGCCACCGGGGTAGCGACAGCCGATCCCGACAATCGCTACCTTTCCTTCCATCTTCAGACACTTTCCGTCTATTTCACTATTTAAGTCATCGAAAAAAAATACACAGACAAAACCGGTTCTACAAAGAGTCGATGTGTCAGTGTGTACGGTTGAGTCGAGGTCTGTCGATCTCAACACCAAAAGTGGTTCCGTCTTATGGTTTAACCGATCGGGGCGTTCGTATCTTTGGGAACCACTAGGTATACCCGCGAAAATGTTCTGCTATTTATAAGGCATTACCTTGAAGGGCATGTCAATAGAGTTCTGCTATTGAAGGCGTGTTAGCCAATCAGGTCTTGGTCTCCACCCCTTCGGTGAAAAAAGACATGATCTCGTTAGTTTATAAACTGTGTTATGAAACCACGACTGTGTCTCTATTGGTTGCCAAGGGGCACTGCCAGGTGAGGGCGGAGTCTGGAGGAGGAGTTGTTACGAAACACAAAATATTGGAGGCTTTACAGCTTCAGAATGCAGAAAGGTGACCTACATAGGCATTCAGGTGTGAAAGAAAGACACATATTTCCAGCTTTAATTTATGCGTCATGTAATATGTACCATTTATTCGCCCCTTCTCTCGGATCAACTGGTTTTTGGTGAGCCCAGATTATATTTGACATGAGGGAGAGTCTCTGTCCAAAGAAAGAGGTAACCTGAGGCAGGTAATCAACCCTTGTCCAAATAGTGGATCTCCGCCCGAGTGGACGCGTGTCCTTTCGCTATTTCCACGTGATCGTACTCTGTGTGGTAGTTGGTTTGTTTTTAGGTCAGAACATGCTTTAATGTAGGCGTCATGGCTCTTTCATACAACTGCAGGATGAAAACGCCGCAGGATCACCTCGAACGTCTGTACGAGTTCTATGGAAGGCTGGTGGCACGTAAGGCCGTCCCTTTCCTAATTGGGTCTGTGCTCGTTGCAGGCATTTTGGGGATCGGTTTTATGTTCATTCAAGCAGAATGGGACATTCTGTATTTGTTCAGCCCCGAAAATGGACGAACGAGCAAAACTCAAGCTGTCGTCCGCAGCTGTTTTCCTACCAACTATTCCGATTTTTCCCCGGACAGACAGACGAACGCTGGTAACTTCGCCAAGGTCATCGTATCTGCAAAGGAGAGCGACAACATGTTGAACTGTGAACTTGCAAGAAACGTACATACAATACACCAAGCTATAGTGACGATGCCTGTTACCGTAGGCGAACGCACTCTAATCTACGAGGATCTGTGTGCGAAGAGAAGTAAAACGTGCGTGTATCCCCCTCTAGTCGGCCTGATGAGGCGGCAGTGCCATGGGAATGCAGGGACGATGAACATTACTTTCCCAATCGCGAACTACCACGAGAATGTTTCCGTGTTCCTCGGCCATCAGATCGGCGGGATTGAATATCTGCCAGACGGAAGGACTCTGAAACGAGCGAGCGCTTTTCAGCTGTCTTACCATCTCCAGCCAGATGAGGAAGGAAAAGCTGAAGAATGGGAGCAAGCTTTCACTCGCAAGGTGTTAAAACTCTCCACAGACAACTTAACTGCGGTACCTCTTACATCCAGAACACTTGAAACAGACATTATGGACACGAGCGCTGTCGTTGTACGCCGATTTGCACTGATGTTTGCCCTTGTCAGTATTGTATGTTCTATATCATTGAGCGCTGACTGGGTTCGAGCCAAAGTGTTGGTCGGAATGGCCAGTCTGTTTGCCCTGGCACTGGCTTTCCTGTCGACATTCGGACTTCTACTGTGGTTCCGGTTCAAGTTCATATCTCCTATTGGTCTTATTTCCTTCCCTATATTAGGTAAGAAAAATGTATTTTATCCAGTGTATTTTTTCTCGCATCTAACACAGATGAATATGTGATGAAATTTTATACTTTTATTCAACACAAGCAAAAGTAGCTCACCTCTAATTGTCAGTCGCTCTTACGTCAACCTTCTTTATAGGAGTGAATAGAGTTGATTTAATTACTCAGAGCACGTGACCATAGGCACTCGTGAAGATGGTCAACGTAAGAGCGACTGAAAATTCGAGGTTTGCTACTTTTGCTGGTGTTGAATGAAAAATATCATATTTCATCATCGAATATACCGATACAGATGAGCTTTCATGCTAATATAGATGAATATAAGTTAACGAGCGTGTTGATTTCATTCTTGCAACGTGTCATTGGCCACACCTTTACCCTCCTGTAACTTCAATCATGAAAAATGCTGTCCCATTGTATTTATCTCCTTTGTTGTCATCTGGTGTATGCCAAATAGATCAAATTCAAGACTGTGTACATGTAGCCTGCTGGGGCAGGCATAGTCAGTCATTTGTCCGTTTATTTAGTCATCCATATCGTTCTGGCTACTGTTGTGGACATTTACCATGCCATCGTGTTAATGTTATAAAACCTAATAAAATTGAACATTGTGGTACAATAATTTACTTCATTTTTGTGTCTTCCAGCACTAGAGGCTGCAAACAGACTCCACCTGGCCGCATCGTGGTGGAGGACAGACGAGACCGCGGCTGTACCGGCGCGCCTGGGGCGGACCCTCCGGGAGACCGGGGTGCCGATGACGTGCACTACGATCGTACTGGCCGTCACGTATGGAGTCAGCAGCATCACAGACTTTCCCGGGTTAAGAACTTTCTTTCTTTTCTCAGCTCTTGTTACTGTCTTTGTGCTCCTTTGCCAGTGCACTTTTCTTGCAGCTTTGTTCGGTTTAGATGGGCGAAGAGAAAATGCAAACAGGCATGCCTATGTAGTGTGCAAGACAGTGTTGCCAAGGTCCGAAGCAATTGATCAACCCTTGATTTATAAAATTTTCTGTGCCGGAGGACATTCTGTGAAGGATACAGAACCATGGCAAGCAGATAAGAGAAGTCTCGCAGGAATTTTGCATAAGCGCATTGATACGTTTCTAGCTATGCCTATAGGGAAGGTTTTGGTTGGCAGTTTCTATTTGATATATGTCGGTGTAGCTGTCTGGGGTTGTCTAAATTTACAGAAAGATTTTAACTTGCGCAGCGTTGTCGCCGACGAATCGGTGTCAGCTTCCTTTTACAAATCCGAAGAAAGGTTCTTTAGTACGTTCGGCCCACCCGTGTCTGTTATCGCTGTGAATGGAAATGAATATTGGCGTCATGAGTCGTTGAACGGCATACTCGACCTGAAGACCGACATGGAACACAGCGGTTATGTGTATGATATCAATGAGACCGACGAGGGGCGGTTTTGGCTGTCAGAATTTCTCAACTTTGTACGCTCAGCCGGTGTCACAACTGACAATCAGGACGAGTTTATGACTGTCTTGAAGTCCGAGTTTTTGGTGGATAAATTGCATAGCCTATATATTTCGGACGTCGTGGTGGATAATAACACAATATCGTGTTCTCGTTTCGTCCTTCAGACTAAAGAAACGTACAGATTCCGTGATAGTGCCACAGCTGCTCATGAGTTTCAGAAAATTATACAAAAATACAATGTGGACGCCATGGTGTTCCATCCGTCATTTTTCTTCAATGACATGCTGACACAGATATATACCGAAGCAGGTAGATTCTTCCTGGCACTCGGAGGGAGCTTGGTCGGGTTTGTCTTTCTCCTTACCCTTAGTCCAATATTCGCGTTGTTTTCGGCCGTGTCCTGTGCTTCGATTTGTGTAGGTATCATCGGTTTTTCTACACTTTGGGGAGTTACTCTTGACATTAACAGTTTCATGTCATTTTCACTCGGAGTTTCATTCTCGGTTGAGTACTCCCTGCGAGTCTTGCTTCTGTTTGTTAGTGTTCCTAACGCTGGCACAAAACAGACATCTATGTCCATAACAGGACCCATGTCACTGCAACACTTTGTAGCGACGGTATGTGCGGTCTCCGTTCTCTCTACTTCTGACACGATGCTGTTTCGAAGTTATTTTAAGATTCTATTTCTGACAATTCTGTTTGGTTTCCTACATGTTCTCCTTTTGCTTCCATTGTGCCTGTCTTCAATTTGCAGTAAACTGCCCTGTACACGGGCTCCGAGAGATAAATCAACTGACGAAGTCAGCGAAAATGTAAAGAGTCAAGACATAGTCATGACTAATCCATATGTTATGCAACTGTTCTAATCTCAATATTCCTGCACCCATGGTATCGCTATTTCATGTGCCTCAGAAGATGTGTGTCTAACAGATTTGCTTCCCAATATCACTTTCTTCTTCATGTTTTGCCAATAAGACAACGTATTTGTATCGTGTAAATATTCTGACGTAGTTCTATGTACTATCTTAAGCAAAAGTGCTATATGTTATAAGTGTCAGCTTTTTTAATAAATCGTAATAGTTCTGTATGAGCATCATTTTGTAGCATCATTAAGTTGTGACTGTAAGATATTTTAACTTTTCATTATTTGTTCAAGTTATGTTGTGTTCGATGATTGTCTCGAAGTGAAGGTGTAACCGTTACGGCAATGTCACGGATGCGTTGTTTAGCAAGTGCATGTAACTCAGTATGTACTTATCGGTGTATGAAAATAAAGGCACGAGCTAACGACACGTGTGTTTTACATATTTCATTAATCGCCGCTGACCATCACATGACAAGGAAAGTTGCCAGGAGACCCAAAATCGACAGTGGCCTTCCGAACTTCTTCCCAAGACTTCTTCCCACGTACTAAATATGATCCAGACCTTCATACGTTATGCTAACACCATATATACAGATAAACAAACAGATAGACAAACAAACAAACAAACAGACACACAGATAGACTGTCACACACCCGTTTTCAATGGCGGGGTAATATTTCCTGTAGCCACGCCTGGCGTGATGAGTTGAGAAAGGTCCGAACCTCGGATATACTATTAAAGGAGTACTAACCTCCAGAAGGAAGTGCTATTTTCCGATACATCATGCTGCAATGAACACATAACTAGCCGACTTTTTACATAATTTTGCTTGTACGACTTGCGCGGCGCATGTTTGTAAAGTGATATTAATATCATTTTTCCCCATGCTGACCACAATTGATACATCCAGGAACTCTGGCTTGCGCAATACTCATACACTTCAGGTCAAAATATACATTTTTCGGCGAAAATGGGAGGAAACAAGCACACTAATACGCTGATTATTGAGAAATTACTTGCTTTACTTTGCTTGACCTGTGGCTTGGATATTATAATATCAGGATGTCGAATACAGTGGTAGCCAGTTTCATCCTGCGTGTTTTGATTTATTAACTTATTTGCATGTAAGTATTACTTGAACAGGTAATTAGATTACGCCACTTATGGAAAGGATAACTAGATTACGCCGTTTTTTTTTCATCGTCAATATTTGCGGCATAAATAAGGGGCGATAAGGACACCAAAAAGGACAATGGTTGGTAAGATACCAAAGAACACAAAACGGTACGAATTTTTCTTATCGCCCCCGAAATGAGGTCTGTAAGTACTAACGTAACTTTTTGTTTAAAGCATATGTGGCGATGCTCCCTTCTAGTACGGTGGTCTTTAGAGCTTCGTCCACAAAAGATTAGTCGGAAAGTTGTAGTTGTTAGTGTGGTTTTATTCCCAGTTAACGGAGTTACACAAAGTATGAGCCTCTCTCGCTCCGCTCAAGAGAAGACTCCCCTGGCCACAGCCAGGCGGAGACTCTCCAAGAGAAGACTGACTCAAGAAAACATCTATCTCTCTGATGACAACTCTGTTTTACCTTGAACTAAATTAAGGGACTTGGTTACTTCTTTTTAATGAATGGACTTCTTATTACTGAACTTGAAGTTGTCCCTAAATCTGTGTTATGTGGCCTAGAAGAAGGGACTATTACCATATTTAGTTATGTTTTACGGTCCTACCTTACGTAACCTAGAGTATACGTGTAACCTCAGTGTTCCACCCATTAACCCTTACATTCCTACTGTGTCCTTAGACTGTGTCCTTAGATGTCCTTACAGTGTAAACAGTGTCCTTGAATGGTGGATGACCTTGAATGTCCTCAGTGTTGGATTTATATTGATTAATATAGATATTAAATTAACCGTTACGTCATCTACTCCATCTACTACGTGACACATAGACACCAATGGGGTAGCGTGGTGTATTCTGGGATAGTTTTGAGGGTATTTGGAGAGTTTGTCCTGGATTCGATGCGTTTTAAGACTTGCGCGCAAAATGGGCATTTAATTGTATACTGTAAAATAATATGCATTTTTCACTTCCAAAAATAATTGCCTGTCGAAATATAGCACCCCCTAGCCTGGGTACCATCCTACTTGTATAGCGGGGCTCCCATACTCGCTTCCCTAAGAAGTACTTCTTAGCTCGGAAGCGAGTGTGGGAGCCCCGGCATACAAGTAGGATGGTACCCAGGCTAGATCAGGCTAAGCACCCCCTTCTGGAGGTTAGTACTCCTTTACACCCAAAACGATGACCCCGTTGCGGGAACTGATGAACCAGTTCTTGCCAGCCAGACAGTAGGTCAAGAAGTAGGTCAGCTTTACTGTCACTCACTCACTCACACTCACTGCACGGCTTAGCGTCCGTTGTTCCCCGTCATGCAAGGGTTGGACGTCGTGGGGTGTCGTTTGGGTCTAATAGCTGCTCTCCAGCTGCTTCTGTCTAGCGGGTTGGCCTTCTGCAGTTTCAAGTTTTTGACATCTTCCCTAATACTGTCTACCCATCTCTTTTTTGGACGGCCACGCGGGTTTCGTCCCTCTACGGGCATTGTCATGACCTTCCTTGGCCAGTTCTGCGGGTCCATCCTTTGCACGTGCCCATACGTGCCCACGTCAACACGGTTTAAACTTAAAGGAGATCAGGACTAATCATTCAAGCACAAAACCCAACAGCTGACTCCTGGGGGAGGTTTCCGCACAATGGTTGCGTTTACCTTAGATTGTGGCGGCACATTTGTTCAGGTATTTGCCGGGCTATAACAGGTAATTGGACACGTGTATGAATAGCTACGAGTATTTTCCATGAGATAACAGGTGTCTAACTGTTTTCGGTACCGTGCAAATAACAAACAAACATGGCACCCCACTCGGTTATGCTCTATATATTTAGCATTAATGTGGCACTCAAGCTTCCTTTGTGTCTACAGTAATTGGAGGAGCTTTCAAGATGAAAGGCGAAGGCAGGAATTCAGACGATAAGAAAATCATCCGGAGTGATGGTTCAATGTGCGAAGTACAGTTTTAATAGCAATGTAAATCTGAAATGCATGAGGACCAGTGCTGTCTCCAACCAACCAACCAACCACCCCCGTATGTTTCAGGGGAAGTGAAAAAAATGTTTACCCGAACCTGAATTGCTTCTGAAAAAGCGTAAAATAGCGTTGCAGAGGGTTTCGGGTTTTACGTTCAGATGAAAATTTGTCTTCCATTTGCCAGCATTCGACCTAAAGCGGCTAGGGTCGAGGGTGTCTCAGTAAGGGTTGTCCGGGAAACCGGAAAAAACCCTTTCCCAGACCTGATGACCACCACATTATAGTCCGAAGTAGGACAAAACAAGGAAAGCTCACAGGAGACCCAAAAACGACACTGACTTTCCGAACGTCCTCCCCATGAAGACCTACCCTAAGGCATACAAAATATCATGACGGTCCATCAAATAAGACAAGCTAACCTCATCTATTTGACACGCAAACGGATTGACAAACAGCCATACACACGTGTACATACAGGCACACCCAGAATGATAGCCCATTCAATGGCTGAAGAACAGACGAACCAGTTCTTGCCAGTCAGAGCTAGTCCTTACCAGTCTAGGTAAAAAGGTAGGTCAGCTTTACTGTCAGCACTGTTGAAAGAGATCGGAACTAAGCATTCAAGCACAAACAACAGCTGAATGGTTGCATTTGCCCTAGCGTGTGGCAGCATATTTGTTCAGGTATTTGCCGGGCCATAACAATATTTGAGCACGCAGGTGAATAGCTATGAGTATTTACCATGACATAATAGGTGTCCGTCAGGTCGTCCACCTGTTTTCGGCACCGTGTGAACATGGCACCCACTCGGTTATGCTCTGTATATTCCTCATCAATGTGGTACTTCTGGACCTTCCTTTGCGCCTTGAGTAATTGGAGCTTTCAAGATGAAAGGCCTACAGGAGATGACAAAGGGATTCCAGACGACAAGAAGAGAATAATCCGGAGAGATTCTCATCTTGAACTAGCACTGTACGAAGGGTGTAAGACTGTCACAGGAAAATGCCAACAACTTTCTACAAATACAGTTTAACAATATAAATATGAAATGCATGAGGACTAGAGCTGTCTCCAGGATCCCCCCCCCCCGTATGTTTCTGGGGAAGGGACGAATAAATATTCACCCGATTGACTGGTTAAAAACTTTCTACTGAAAGAAAAAGAGTGCAATATCTAGCGTTTCTATATGGTTTGAAATTCAGATGTGATCGATGAGATCAAAAATTTCATGTCACTTGCCAGCGGTCGACCAAAACAGGCTAGGGTCGGTGGGTTCCTTCAAGATGACTCCTTTATTTTCTGGGCGGTACCCAAAATATCAGCCCAAAATCAGTAGCCGTTTTCTGTCACAATTTTCGATATTTTTGCTCCGTGAATGTCGATATAGATTGGGATGGTGATTTTTCAACTTAACCGATGATGTAGATAAGTGACTTTCAAAAATCTGTTTTTCAAGCCCTAAATAAACCTGCATTGATCTTCGTCATGCTAGCCAAATCTATTCAGAAACACAGACGGATTGACAACAGCCGGACACACGTGCACAGACAGACACACCCAAAACGATAACCCCGTTTTCAATGGCGGAGGAACAGACGATCCAGTTCTGCCAGCCAGACAGGTCAAAAAGTAGGCCAGCTTTACTGGTTTAATAAACACGGTAGTTGAACAGCTCCATCTACCATGGCATAACAGGCCCTTCACCGATTCCGGCAACGGCTATGCTCTATTTCGCATGAATGTGGCACTTCTGAAGCTTTCTTCTTGGTGTCTAATGCAATGGGTGGAAATTCCCAGACGAAAGGACCGCAGAAGAATTACAGACAAGAAGTGAACCATCCAGCGCTGTGCTCGTCTTCCACTAGAATGAGGGTCTAATAGCACCGTGCTAAGGGTGTAAGATTGTCACAGCAAAGTGCAAACAAATTTCTAGGTATGCCAAAATTATATGAACATCCACAGATGCACCTAGAAAAACTGATGAAAGTAATACCATATCTAAGGATTTCGTAGGATTAGACTTTTTTCAACCAGTAGTTCATTCAACATGTGTTTGAAATTCTAATCAAGACTCTCTAGGAGTGAAAGAAGAAACGCGGCATCCCTCCTTGATTAATCCAACAGGGTACATTGTCAACGGCTCCAGTTGGAACAGAAGTTATGGATTTTTTTTCAAGCAATGATGCAATACACAGTCAGTGCGCATGCGCTCCCTTTATTTCCAGGACAAAGGTCACCAGCACCTGAAAAACCAGTTCATGAGGATATCTGTATTTTCCCTTCGTCTCACCGCAAGAGAATGCTGGACAGCACGTGAGTATATGAGCGAGCTGTGAGCACTGAAACATGGCCTACGCCTGTATAGAGAGGCGCATAAGTCGTCTGTTTGCCGTGTACGGAGGCTTCCTGGCAAGACACCCCCTACCCTTCCTTGTTCTGCCTGTACTGCTTGCGTGCGGCCTGGGAGCGGGAATGTATTTCATGGAGTCAGATTCGTCTGTAGAAGGATTGTATACACCTGAAAATGGACGGGGGAAAACAGAGCGTGCACTTGTTGAAAAGCACTTCCCGGTCAATGACTCAAGAGATTTTCAGGCTTCCAGGCTTGTAACGTTCGGTAGATCGGCCAGCGTCATTGTGACAAGTAAAGAAAACAACAACGTTCTGAGTTTGGCGGTTCTGTCCGAGGTCCAGACTCTCTACCGCAACATTTCCGGAATAGAAGCACGCCTTTCTAGGACTAAATATACATTTGCGGACTTGTGTGCCTTGTGGCAATCTCAGTGTGTAGTAGGTGGGTACCAGCTTCTCAACTTTACATTGGGGAAAGATGAAAACACGACGATTGGTTACCCCTGGACAAATCTACCTGATGGCACTCGGCTTTTCAGTGGAGCCACCCTGGGAGGGGTAACTCTCGAGTCGGGATCGGAGGACGTCAGCACCGCTGCCGCCTTCAAACTGACCTTCTACCTACGCAGTGAAGATTCGGAAGATGACAAACGGAGCGAAGAATGGGAAAAAGCCTTCTTGTCTTACATGGACAATTTTGAATCGAACATTATCGACGTTTCTCGAAGCTCCTCTCAGTCCCTTGAGAATGAACTGGCCAAATTGACAGTCCGCATCATCCCACGTTTCTCCATCACCTTCACGGTCCTCATCACCTTCTCCATTCTCTCCTGCATGATGCTGGACATGGTCCGCACCAAGCCGTGGCTGGGCATGCTCGGCGTCGTGTCGGCAGGCATGGCGGTGGTGTCCTCCATGGGGCTGTGTTTGTACTGTGGGGTCAAATTCACCAGCGTGGTGGCCTCCATGCCGTTTCTCATCGTAGGTGAGTGATGTTTCTACTAGTTTGATAACCCACATGGTTACGACAAAGTATTGCAGTCTTTGAATATGCGAAGTGCTATCCAACAATCTAGGTGATTATTCAAGGGATTATATTACATAGTTGCTGTATGCGGGATTTGGGGGATTATGCAAATGATATCTATTCCCAAATCATTCATCTCTTCACCCACGTGCCTCAACAACTGTCTCTGTGACCCTCCAGGCATCGGTGTGGACGACATGTTTATCATGCTGGCGGCCTGGAGGAAGACCCATCCTGGAGGTAGCGTGGAGGAGCGAATGGGCGAGACGTACGCGGAGGCTGCGGTCTCCATCACCATAACAACCGTCACGGACGGACTGGCCTTCGGCATCGGCGCCATCACAGTGTTCCCGGCCATCCGCATTTTCTGCATCTATACTGGGGTAGCCGTACTTTTTGATTACTTCTTCCAAGTAACCTTCTTCGGTGCCTGCATGGTATATGTAGGACGCCGTGAGAAAGGCAACCGGCACGCAGCTACCTGTATGCGGGCCGCTACTCCCAAAGAGGCCGAAGACAGGTCGGGTTGCTATCGCGTTTTCTGCACAGGAAACACAATGGCGGGAGTTAACGAGAAGGGGGAATTTTTGAGTAGCGACCACGCTGTCATGGTCTTTTTAAAAGATTATTTGGGGCCTTTCATTACCAAACCATGGGTTAAGGTTGTGGTCATGTTAGTGTTTACCGGGTACTTAGGTGGCGCTATATGGGGATGTACACAGGCAAGAGAGGGCATTCGTCTCAGTAACCTTGCTGCTGATGACTCCTATGTTGTGAGTTACAACAACAAAGATGATCAGCATTATATGTCTTATGGTGCCAAAATTTCTGTCGTCTTCACTGATGAGTTAGAATATTGGGATGTCACCGTCCAAAAACAAGTTGCCAATGCTCTCAGTCGATTTGAGGAAACGGACTTTACCTCAGGGAAAAACGAATCGGAATCTTGGTTACGTGATTACCTAGATTTCATCGATCAGTTCTCAAGTATCATCCCAGGTCTGAATGCCTCAAGCAAATTGCCATTTATTATAAACCTTAAAGATCGTTTTCTTACAGACCCTCGCTTCAAACGGTATGAGCTCGATATCCAGTTCAACGACAACAAGAGTAAAATTCTCGCCTCTCGTTTCCTCGTTCAAACGAAAGAAATTACAAATTCTGTCCGTGAGAAGGATTTGGTAATCAAGATGAGAGAACTTGCTGATCAGGGCCTTTTCCGAACCACGGTTTACCACCCTAGCTTTATATTCTATGATCAGTACATCGCCATCGTTCCCAACACCCTGCAGAACTTGGGTATCGCCACAGCCACCATGTTCGTGGTGGCCCTTGTCCTCGTGCCCCACCCCGTCTGTTCCGTCTGGGTGACCCTGTCCATCGCGTCCATCTGTACCGGGGTGGTCGGGTACATGACCTTCTGGGACGTCAATCTAGACGCCATTTCCATGATCAACATCATCATGTGTATCGGATTTTCAGTCGACTTTTCGGCTCACATCACTTACGCCTTCGTATCCTGTAAAGAAGACAGTAGTAATGCTAGATCGGTGTTTGCCCTGTACAGTCTAGGCATGCCCATCCTGCAAGGTGCCCTGTCCACAATACTGGGCGTGGCAGCCTTGTCGACGGCTCCCTCGTACATCTTCCGCACGTTTTTCAAAACGATGTTCTTAGTAATTCTGCTGGGGGCTCTGCATGGGCTAGTTATCCTTCCCGTGGTGCTCACTTTCGTAGGACAAGATGTTTGTGGAAACAAGCGCAAGTATTCGGTGGACAACAAACCTCCACCTGACGACCAGAATTGTTTCAAAAGTCCGCACGGACAAGATGGCAAGTTGGAAACGCAGCCAAAAGATGGTGATGTGGAACTCGCGAATTATCGGTGCAACAGTGGAAATACTACACACCTACCCACACCGAGTCAGTATACAAACCCTTCTTTTGAACCGGACGGCAAATAGAACTCTCGCAAGCACGCGCAGAGAGTATTAAGGACAGATAAACTATACCCAAACTAGAGAAATATATGTGTATGATTGCAAACGATCTTGGCATTTACCTTGGGTGTTGCATTGACTTAATCATTGGTATACATGTATATACATTTCGTGTCTTGCATACTTCGCGCAGATAGATAGGTAGGTAGGTAGATAGCCTCTAGCGACCAGCGTAGGTATCTCAGTGTGCTCCTCGGAGATCATCATATTTGGTATACGTCATCATAATGGTATCTCCCAGTAGTACCTTGCGCGCAGCGAGGTGCAGCAGGGCGCGTCCTGTGGAAGCCTACTACTGGGTGCCAGACCCACGCTACCTTAGTGGCCTAGTACAGAGTTAGCATTCTATCGTTAAATTCTTTATCGTAGTTAACTTTCAGAATTTTTGTAAAAAATCTTTTAGAAAAATGCCTGATGTTTTTTTTGTTTTTGAGCCTCACGATGTGTTGCCAAAGGACTCTAATTGTTTCTGTCACCTGAGAGGCGCGATGCCGTGTTCAGGTTGACTTCTAGAACAAAGAACCTGTCAATTCTGTAGTTTAGGCCAAATAGAAGATGAAATACATTTCACCATAGATTGCCCCTTGTATAGTAGAGATAGACTCATATATTTTTGCCATGTATTAAGTATATTTCCCCACTTTAGTTATTTGACTAGTAAAGAGAAATTTGTATTCCTTTTAACTTTTGATAAACCTACTCTAAGTAATCTCACAGCCGCATATATCCATACAATCACTACTAAGCGAGATGAAGCCGAAAAGAATAGAAATTAGACATTTATTTACACTCTTATATGTTCATATGTTTGTAATGTATATGTTTATGTTCATGTTCTGTACCCATGCTGTCATGTTCTGTACTTAGTTCTGTAGAACACAAATGTACAATAAAGGTCTTCATTCAATAAAAATTAAAGTGTATGGTATTCCCGCCAAACTTCACAGTGTTGGCTGATGATTCGTCGGTCTACCTGCTGTGGTCCCGAGGTAAGCATAAAATTACTTTCGCCATCCTTGAAATGGGGCATTTTACACAGAGCAAATATGCTTTCTGTTGGCAGAGGTTAATTTTTTCTCTATATGGTTGAGGTTAGATTTTGTGACACTTACTAGTATATACTATATATAGTGACACACTTTCACTCACGCAGTCAATTAACTGACTCACTCGCTCACTCTTTCACTGCTTTTGCATCCGGCCATTGTGGAACACGTTTGAACACTGGTTTGAACCATTGAAACAACTATTAAGTTTCGTAAACGTTTAACTAGGATTTACTGTTTAATACACTGTCCACATTAAAAGATAAAAGATAGAACATGCGATTTTTTTTATTTACTTCATCGGTCACCACAAAACAAGGCTCATGGGAGCCACTTAAAATGTTTTGGGTTACAGAACAGCCAGAGTGGACAGATGTTTGTTGACCTTAGACTTGAAGAGTTTAAGGTTATACTCATAGCCATAGGGGAAGCAATCACGAGGTAGCTTATTCCAAAGTGAAAGCTTCTTGGAAAGAAGCTTTCAGCATGGAACTTCCTCCTAAGAGGTGGTGAATGGAGGAAGAAAGGGTGATTTGCTTCGGTGGAAGTGGCAAGACGTGTCTTTGTTGAGAATTTTCGAAGTGGGGGCACTAGCGAATGAAGTTCCGGCACGGAGCATTTGCCGAGGAAGTAGCGATAAAATAACACTAGGCTTGCAACGTTACGCCTATGTGAGAGTGGTTGTAGCGTGGCGAACAAGTCACTCCCAACAAGATTTTGTAAGCGCTTTTGAACACGGTTGAGGCAGTTTAGGGAGTTCTGGGCAGCTCCAGTCCAGATATATGTGATAACAATATTCCATTTTAGGTCTAATCTGGCTCTTGTATAAGTATAAGATGGCTGAAGGTGTTATGTAATTAAATTTATATGTTGAAAACGAAACTCACTTTTTACTTGATTGTACAAAGCAAGACATACCTTCAAATACGTGATGTCAAGCAGGAATGAACGTACAGTGAACAAAATATTTACTTATGTTTCCCGATGACGTGTTTCAAAAAGAGATAAGAAACGGTGACTATTATAACTGTAGATGTTAAATAGAATATAGTATTTCTGTAATACATAGACTTTTAGTGACTTAGCGTTAGAATGTAACGTTTCGATGTTAAATACTATGTTTTATATCCTCTAGGCCTGGGTAAGAACATACAGTAAAGATTATTCAATTATACCTATACCAGTAATGGTGTTCGCCTATAAACCCAACATATGAAGAGGAAAACACATTTGTTACAAACATCACTCTACATCGACACTCATCAAACCTGCATGTAGCTCTAGGAACTGAAACGTAAGACAACGATAAAGCTTTACATGGAACAGATTTCCTTTGTGTCTCTCATCTGTAACGGTTACACGTTACAGATGAGAGACACAAATGAAATCTGTAACGTGTAACCGTTACCTACGTTGTAGAACGTGTCTCGGGTATGCTATCATGGAATGTAAATGACAATATTCAGTCCTACATTTTCCACATTCTAGTATGAGACGGTTGCAAATGTCTTAACTGGATGATTTAGTGTCCCTTCTAAATCAATTAGCAACGTTTAAAGCGTCACTCTAATACATTTTGGCGTCCACACAGTGAACAATAAATTTAAATTGTTTTAATTATTTAATGTAGAACTAAGCTCTTTTCTAGTTCCACATCACCACCACTGAGTAGCCATGACCCTGTTAAACCAACAACATGCTAATATCTTCACACATTTTCTCCAAATACGTATTGTGATACTATAGAATCACGAGGTAGACAACCTGTTTAATAACATGTTAAAATTATTTTATGAACTATCTTCCATCTATGAACTTGTAATCAGTAACATTAACAGCAAGATTACAAGAAGCTATCACCGTCACAGGAATAACAGGAATAAGTACACACTAGAGACCACTGGAGATTTGACGATGTGCCCCAGGAGTATCTGACTCAAATAGATTCCTTCAAAACTCCTCTGTTGCGATATTTTGTTTTGCCAGTTAATCTAAAGGACTTTATAGGCCAATACTGCCAGGAAAGCCACGGTCGCAGGAACGAGAAGAACCCTTGCATGGACCAGGACTCCCAGCAGACGGGTGACTGTGGAGAGAAAAAACAAACTCAGAATACTGGACGCGGTTCGGGGTCATCATACGATCCAGTCGCAGCGGTACTTACCCAAATGATATCATCTTTACTGTGCATTGACGACATCAAAATGGACTATTCATCGAGTTACTTAAGACCAACAAACGGCATTCGATTAAATAATGAAATAGAGAAATACAGGTTAGGCCACAGAAAATAAATTGTATGGATGACATCCTCAGCAGATTCCAAATCTAATGCCGAGCGAGCGGGCGAAATAAAAACAAGGCGGGCCAAAAAAACAAGGTTCCTACAATTCAAAACTTTGACTCAATCATTGTACAAATGGTTTTGATTCAGTAGGAACATCACATTAATGCGCGCGCTGATGTCATCCATAAAAATCACTTGTTGTGGCCCTAGTAGCTCTAAACAACCGAACCTATATTCCAACTTAGGCTCAAATGTATAACTGTGAACACTAAATAGGCTCTTACTCATAAAATGTAATGACGAAATCACTCGCATATAGAAAACATCATCACAAAAGCATAATGCTCTTGTTACTCTGTATCATACCTGAGGTTTTCGTGCTGTGTGGCGGTTTCCACACTGCTCTGGGATATTTCCTCCCGTGTAGTTTCCTCTGCCTGCTGAGGAAAGCCTCCCAGTCTGGCGGCTGTAGAGACAGCAGGATCTGCACGTGATTCCAGAACCTACGGATGGAAATCAACATGTCATCAATCAAGATAAATATTGGGTAAATCTAAGGAAGTCAAAGAGAACACAAAGAACTTTATGGGTAACAATTGGAATTTTATTTTGGAATAAGTTCCTTACTTGAAGTGAAACGTGTCCGGTTCACGTGACAGGCGGTTCTGGAAGCCCAGATAGAGGTCGTCCCAAAACAGCCCCTGCAGAACAGTTTGTCTGTGGACCCCGATCCTGTTCTTGATCTGGATGGACAAAAAAACCGACCCGATCGTAACGCTTAAGTGTATACTGTGCAGATGAAAAAAAGCAGGCCCGTCTCATGATGGAGATCATAATTGTAGGGAAGCTGGTCTGCGCTGGTACAATATGCTAAAAATTATATACTAAGTACTAGTATTGATCATTCAACAACATAGTTCCTTTGTCAGGCGCTGATTGGGACCCTCCTTCCCTCTCCAAAGGGCCAGTTAGGCGGCCGGGCAGCCCGTAGCGCGATTTAGGCAGGCTATAAATGAAGTTTATGCCATATCCTACTTATTCCTGTCTATCAAGGATATATCTCATGTCCTCATGTCTATGCTACCTTCCATACGCTGAACCCTGCACTCCCTTTCATTCGTCCTTTAATTCACTCGTCATAGAGGAAAAAGACCGGAAGAAAAAACGACAGTTTTCTGAAATCGTGACGTTACCTCCAGGTATGCATGTTCCCTGGCAGGACGCTGGCTAGGGAAGGACAAATCCAAGAAGTCCACAAGAAAGTCGTAACCTCCCTCCACGGAGTTGAAGTAGTCATCAGTCTCTATCATCTACAAAGTCCACCAGACCAAGTTATTCAGGAGAGAAACTTTTAAAGACCTTCAAATATCATTGCTGGGTGGTTCCGGTAAGGTGATTTAAAGATAATCTCCAGCCACATTCAATACAAGTCAATGTATTTATGAAATGAGCTAACTGTAGCATATAGCACATGTGAACTTACCCGAAGTACGAGGTTATAGTCTTTGAACCCTATCCACTCATAGTAGAACGGTATCCAGTCTGGGTAGGCAAAAATCTCGTTCTCTATACTCTCGTTGATCTTGTTGATGTAGAAGTCGAACTCCCAGCTGTCCTTGTACAGCTTAGTCCATGGGGGAGGGTCCACTATTGCAAGCCTGAAGACAGTAATTGATTAGTACAGACGGTTGATCAATGTCAAAACAAGAAAACCACTGTGATTCTAGAAACGCACTTTTGTATCTTTGTTAACACAAATGTATATTGATGTATGTGCTAGGCCTCGGGCTGAAATTTAAGTGACTGAATTTTGGGAGAGTTTTCGATCTACATACATATCAAAGAATGTTAAAAGAGCCTTAAAGTACTACTTGGTTGTAGCATGAGTGCCATCCTCCATAGTTTCAGACTAAATTTGTCCAGTAATATAGGAAATCAATATCTCTAATGTAGGCAGCTGACAAGTTGCCAGCGTCAGAGTGAAGTCAAGTGAACCGTTGGCAAGTCGAAAACAAATATCTAGTTGTGTTCATGGAACGTATTTTTCAAATGACCTACTAGTATTTGTTTATTTGAGTTTATCACTAGTACGAGTATGCAAGTGGAAGGGAGGACAAAACAGGTGCATTGACACCTTTACATGTTGTCCTCCCAACACTACATGTACAATGTAAATACAGATTACAATAATGAATACAACATTACATTTGCACCATCTTAATGAAGCTACTGAAAGAAGTTAAACGTCGTACCTGCGATCAGCTGGGTCACCAAGAGCCAGCGCCAGGTCCAGGGTGGACCCGGGCTTGGGAGTCCACGTCATCACGGAGTCCAGGTGTCTGTTGATGAAGGCCGCAAGTTGCTCTGGTTTGTTCTTGGGGTTATTGTCCAGGATGTACCTGATAAAGAGGTCGTGTGAATATAGTCCCTGTTACATTCATTGGTTTCTATTCTTGCCGACATTTTAAGCTGTTGTCGATTTCGATATAAAGATGTGATGCCAAGGTCACAATTCCCAACAGCCGGCCAGTGTGCGGGAACGAAAAGTATGATATAAAAGACAACAGATGACAAAATAATTGAAAAACTAATCATTATTTGCGTATGTTCTTTTGAATTGTCTATTTGTCGTTTATAAAGAAAACAGTCCGGCCACCCCCGGTTTGGAAATGTGACCTTAGCATGACAGACAAAATGGTCTTTAACTTCAAATTCTACTGTCTTCGGCTGTTTTCGATGTTTGATATTCTGTTTGTTTGTTTGTTTGTTTGTTTTGTTTTTGTTTCACGTACTTGTCCGTTGGATGTGCCTCCAGGAAGAAGCCGGCGAACGGGCAGTAGACTTTGGGGTTGACCTCACGAACCACTTCTTTCTTATGGAACAGCAGATTCTTCCTGTCTTTTTCCATGAACTTCTCTTTCCATGTCTCTAAAACAAAACCATGATGAAACAGGCAATGATTTAATCTGAAGAGCTCATAAACGGTTAGACATAATACTACGGCTAAACTTAGCTGATAAATTGTATAATCCCATAACTTTGTTATAGTTAAATCTTTATCTATATTATAGTATTACATAATGAAAATACTTGATAAAAGTCCAACTTCTCTTCCATTTCATGTAGAACACCATTAACGGCAGCTAATCTTACCCGTGTATCTTCCGCCTGAGAATGTCACGGGAAATCCAGAATTCCCCCCTGAAAAGTCACTCATCATGATGTCCACGTTCTTGGGTAGACGTCCGCCGTTAGGTGACACACAGTCCACGGTGTTCAGGATCAGGTGGCCTGGCGATGGAAAAATTATGGTAATGCCTTTAGGGGTTCCTTTCCTTCTTGTAGTGTAGCTACGTTCAGCCATGGGTGGTGAAATCAAGCCGGCCACTCGGATCATCATTTCTTAACTCTTCTGATATAGTCTCTGTCTTTTCTGGCTTACTAGAGTGAATTGGCTAACAATCACAAACGTGTTAGATGAGTAGTTAGGGGCAAAGACAAAGCACCAGAAACTGAGCCAAAGTTTGTGACTCTTGAGTCTAGAGGTCCAACGGGGCCAATCTGAGGCCTCGGTCTAAAAGTAGCACGGGTCAACGCTTTTAATACGATTCATCAGGAGTTTCCTTACTACCTTTTTTTAAGAAGGTTCAACACGAGTTTCCTCATCTGAACCAAGTTCGTTCAAGCTTCAGTCTCTCGTGTGCAGCAAAAGATCTCGATGAAACAAAACAAGAGAGACAAGCTGCTAACTTACCCTTGTAGTCGATCAAGATGCAGGTGTCAAACTCAGGATGCACCCCGTCCATCAGGATCATGAAACGCGTGTGTGCATTGATCTGTGAAATTTAGACTTGTTAGATATTTTGTCAGGTAACCGCATAGTATTTCTATTATAACCTGCTGTTCCTAATCCTACCCCTACCCCTACTTTCTTACTTCTCTACCTCCTTGCTGCACTGGTTCGCCAGGCTTACTTTCTGTAGTATGGCTCATTCACCCCTAAGAGGTTCTGCGACTTCACCTCGGACAGTAACGTATTCCTTCCATGCGATTTAACAGATAACCAGGCCGGTTTCTCAGTTCTTGTTTTTTTATTGTCCTTTGCTGAAGCACGGTAGTCAAACCTTTTCTCTTTTTACATTACAGTCCTTTTGCGCTATTGATCAATCTTTGCAATAAAAAAAATAGAGTAACAAAGGTATAACGAATGAACAAATACCTCTTGCCACACCCCAAACTTGCAGATGTTGATGCAGTTTAATTTGACCCCGCTCTGCTTCAGCCTACAGAACACGGGCACGGACGTGTCTCCCACGTAGATGGGGATGTCCGGGTTCTTCTTCGACAGCAGCTCTAGAGTAGGGTAGCTGCAGAGAACATGATATTTACAAATGCTCACTTTCTACATTTCTGTGTGCAATTAGGAAGTAGGAGAATTAATTCAAAGACAAAAGTCAAATCATGTAGTTTCTCAATGGCGTGAACTTCACATCCATTACGAAGGACTGGCTGACATGCAGTGGAGGTAGGTATTAAGTTAGAAAACGAAGTAGCAAACAACTGTGCATGTTCCTTCACCCAACCTTTTGCAAGAGAAAGGCCCTACACCACTCATCACCGTACACGGGTCTCCAACAACTCCATGGAATGCATGTTGAAGAGAACAGTAGGTCACCGTGAGTTTAAAAGAAGACATCATAAATGTTGCTAGTTTATACATGAAAGGAGAAAGTATTTTTTTCGTCCCAAAAGCAGATGGCTACAAAAGCAAATTCATATGCCTGTGTTACAGATGTTTCTTGTGGCAAATTGATCTTTGTTAGAACATACTAGTATATATATTACACAAAATATCGATGCGTATTCCGAACTTATTATCTTATTACCAGTTATTGGTGTTCAGCCTAAATGAAACAATGGACTTCATGTTCTTGTTCGTGGACCCACTTCCAATATTGCAATAATGGTAAATTATGACTGGTAGAATCTTCTGACAAATGTATTTCTTGCCAACCTGAGATGATCCGAGTGTTCGTGGCTTATGTAAATGAGATCGGCACGTGATAGCCTCTCCAGCCAATCAGCGGGCGGTTCGTGTTGCAGCCACCATCCCCTGGCGAAGGCGGGTCCGGTTAGCCATGGGTCGAAGAACATGATCTTGTCTCCCAGCTTCACCTCCATACATGCATGCGCGAAGAAGGTCACCTGTGAAGACACCAGAGATTAAATCTGCCATCTGTCATTCAACACACGGTCCTTCGGTCCTAGTTATTGGCTATAGCGCCGAAATCTCATAATTATTAGCAAATGTAGGCAGCGATAAAGGGAGTACTTAGGATGTGTGAGCTAAACCATGGATTTGCATTAGCACAACTAGTATGACACTGAAAGATCTTCCATTTGAAAAAAAAATTCAAAAGAATAAACATATCTAACAATAAAACTACAGAACGTCCAGTATCAACTCATGGAGAATGGAGATTGAGATTGGACGCACTTTGTCAACTGAGTAATCATACTGATGTGTAATTCCCTTTCCTGTGCTTGTATCTGGCGATATGTCACCAGAACATCTGCTTGGAGAGTAGCCTTTAAGTATAGAAAAAATACAGATGGATTTGCGGTTGTGTGGAAACATCTTGGCATAGGACTTAAATTTGAAAGGTCCAATTGTCCTATGAATACATGTATTTGTACTTGTACTTGTACTTGTACATGGACAGGTCTTGAGTATCGGAGTTAGACACTAGTACATGTAGTTTGATCCTACCTGCACCTCCCCAGGTCCAATCCTCTGCGGGGGCCTGCCGTCACTCTCCCACGGCTCAGGAGGGCGCAGCTCCACCAGTGCCAACCTGCCCTCCTCGTCTAGCTCAGGAACTGAATCAAGAACAATTATGTTTTCCTTATACTTTTGTATTTGGCTTTAAGTAAAGAGACTTTTTCAGAGTATCGATGCCTGTCCGACTTCAAAGTGGCAGGTGTTTTGACGGTTTGAAGGGGGCACACCCCAGTTTATTACTCCGTGAAGGAGGTCAGGACCTCCGGACGGAGTGTTGTAATCGGCTGATTTTTCATGTTCGCAGTCAAAACACTGGGTTCTCTTTGTGTAATCGGCACGCAATTTTATACGCCGTCTGCGGGCATGCCCGTGTTGATGCACGAATGTGTATTTTTGCCGTTGCTGCTTTCGCGGTCAATGTAATATCGCAGACGCACCCCTACAATTACGAGGCGAATTGGAATGGTCCAGAAAAACGCGTTGTTTGGAATAGCAGTGGGGGGGGGGTAAAAGTTCATGCAGATACGGGGTGGTTTTTATAAGTGGTTCCAGATGTTTTTGCCCATGGTTAAGAGATGCCAAGTTTTTTGGAAGATGTTCGCAGCCAAAACGCATTCTTCCGTACGTCGCATTTCTGTGTAATTTCGCATGTGGTGTTGCATTATGTCCGGGATGATGCACGTCTTTTTATTTTTACCGTAGCTGTTTTGATATTGAAGTAAATGCATATTTTAGAAACATCCCTACTTTTACAAT
>NW_017803013.1:371794-389236 GCF_001625305.1 Branchiostoma belcheri
GGTGGTTTTTATAAGTGGTTCCAGATGTTTTTGCCCATGGTTAAGAGATGCCAAGTTTTTTGGAAGATGTTCGCAGCCAAAACGCATTCTTCCGTACGTCGCATTTCTGTGTAATTTCGCATGTGGTGTTGCATTATGTCCGGGATGATGCACGTCTTTTTATTTTTACCGTAGCTGTTTTGATATTGAAGTAAATGCATATTTTAGAAACATCCCTACTTTTACAATCCTGTGGAATAGGCCGTAGGTTTAGGCAGTTGTCTGGTAGCAGAGGTACTCTAAGCAGATATCCTGGTTATCTGGCCGGCGGTAGTAACACTCGCGGTGCTTACCGAAACTGTTGCTGGAATTTGGCCTGTTCCAGGCGCGCTTAATTAGGTACAGGCACGGTAAAAGACGGTGGGGCTGTCTTTGTTACTAGACACGACCATGATAGTCCGATCTTTATGTGAATGCAATGATTGAGGGTCTGCATGGGGGGGGGGTCCTGGCAACGGTTAACGGTAAATTAAGCAGGACCGATAACGCTTAACGGTAAATTCAGGACGGTCGGCAACGCTTAACGGTAAAATGATAGGCATTTTTTTTCGAGCTGCACTAGCACTGGACTTGGTATCCTCGCTTTGCGAGAAAAGGTGATCACTGACAAAATTACGTATACCTTACATGTAATGAAGCACGCATTAAAGGTATGTGTTCCCTGTGTTTCCCACCTGCCCTGGTCCCGGAGCGGTCCACAAATAAAGGGGAGTACGAGTCGGCCAGGGCTCTACCCAGCTTGACTTTTGCCCGGCCGCCCAGTCTTACCGATGGATTTTGAGAGAGGAGCGCCGAAGGCGCTGGCAATCTGAGGGGGTCCGGGAAATTTAGGATTTTTAAGCCTTCAAAAACGCAATTTCCCGCAGTTTGAGAGGCAAATTATGGTGTTGAGAGTGTTTGACGGTACGCGGTCTTTCTGATGCTTTCTTATTTTTACTCAAGATATCCAGCGAGTCGAGTGCCAAAGGCGCGAGCAATGTAGGGGGGTCCGGGGGCATTCTCCCCCGGGAAATTTTGGATTTTCAAAGGCAAAATTAGGCGTAACGAAGAATTATTCTTTAACACTTAACGCTGAATTTAGGATGACAAATAACGTTTTACGTTGAATTAAAACGACCCATAACGCTTCACGATGAATATACCGATAACGCTTAACGTTGAATTAGAGCGGGCCCGCAACGATTAACGGTGAATTAAAATAGCCCATAACGGTTAACGAAAAAGGGCATGCAGGCCCTCATGATTGTGTGTGTGTAATTAAAATGAACTTCGAACTTGAAGCACAGTATCTTTACACGCCCTGGGAGCAGTAATGGATTTAGCTCTTTGTATGTTTTATGCTTGTGACGCGCCCTCATTGTATTAACCGTTGCCTAATTATAATGTCTGCACAGTAGGTCTGGCGTTGACGCTTGGGATTTTGTTGAAATATATAAAACTTCACGGAGGATTGTTACCTATGGCTTCTTGTTTTGATTTTGGGTCTGAATTCGATTCTGCACATCCTAAACTCTAGCGACCGTCTCTTTCAGGAAATAATTCTAAAGCCAAAACATTTTATTTGCAAATGGAGGATATCCCTCTAGTTACGAAAACAATAGAATTTCAATTTCTTTAACCTCTCAAACTTTTAAAATTTTAGGGGGAAAAGGATTTTTCGATGGAAAATGATGCCAAAAATTGGCCATTTTCACGTTCAATTAAACCCATCACTCATAATCTAGCCACCAAAATGACTTATATTGTCGGAAAGAGAAAACCCTTATGTGTTATCAAGAAAAGTATTAAGAAATTCCTAACACTGAGATTATCACAATAGCCCGTCGCGCAAGGCATAGCGACAGCACCACCAGAACGCATAAAAGGCATACTAGTATTTGGGTCAAACCGAAGCACCGCACTCAGGGCGGAAGGACACCCGGAAGTAAGCCTCGGGCCCGAAATCAATTTTCACCCCAAACACGCCACTTCTTACACTTTTCAGCCATGTTAGTAGTTAATGCCATTTTTCAGCAGATTATGAAAAAGGTGAACTCAAACATGAACCATGGAAACCCCTTTGTCACTTTTTTTACCGCACCGACTACCCCGGATTGGTGCGCACGAGTGTGCACTGCGTGGAGGTTTGGACACTTGATACTCTCAAAGTCAACTACCTATTTTTCTGACAGTAATTCTCCAAAAAGTAGCGACAATGGTACTTACAGAGCAGTTCTTGTGTGAAGCTGTCAGGAGGGTTGACGTACTTCATGGTAGATGTGTCCAGCTTCCAGTTGTGCTTGGTACATCGCACAACGCTGTGGAAAGTGGGGTGGGCGGGTGTGGGGTTAGCCAGTCACATTCCTCTTACGATTTTTAAGCAAGACTACGAGAGCTGAGTTTGTTCGACACTTCCTATTAAGATATAGCCGTAGATTTTCTGTCGTGAACCCGTCATATGACGTGACGGGGACTAACAGCTATAGGGGCGGTTTGCGTGACAGGAAAATGGCCTGCATCAGATGTGGTTCCTAGCTGGTCATCAAAGTGGTTTGGACATCATCTAAATTCCACGTCTTCGTGACATCATCTAAATTCCACTACACATTCCATCTGGACTTTTACTTCAAGAACAATTATCATCATGATATGTACTTTCTGTTTTTTAATAATCTAATAATCATGTAGTGTAGGCATGTTTAAGTTTGCGATCATCCGGGGGTGAAATCATCTTGCTCATTGTGTTTTTCTTACTTGCATGTGGCATCTTCAATGTCTTTCACAAAGACTCCGCGTTGATGTCTGCAAACGTTGCGACAAGCCTTGTACGGATCCTCGGGACGAGTAGGATCCTACAAGATACAATTGTAGAACCAAATGAGGCAGAATCCTGACCTTTCAAAGTATGTTTTCATTGTACATTCCTTTGCACAGAAAAAAAAACACGCTCAAACCGATCGGATTGCTTATCCTAACATTTTGACTGTGAGTTTATATTTTCTCTTGAGGTTTTCCATTGCACACAAACATACCTTATAAATGATGAAGTTTCCGACGTTTTTGTTGACCAAGTTGACGCCTGGCTTCAGAGCTGCTGTCTCCTGGGCAGACAGCTGCAGGACTTCCACCGTTCGCTGCTCCATGTTTACAGTTATTACGTATGGCCTATCTCTTTCAATCCTAGTGCACTGTTGTAATGCGAAAAAAAAAAGCTTTGTTATGACCACAGAAACATAAAAAGATACTAGTATCTCGTCAAAAGGTCAACCACCTTTATCAGCAATGTGACCCCATCCCTCCAGGGCTTCAATGGCATTCAATGACAGTTCTGTTCACTTCAGTTCCACGACCCCACACAAGAAGGTCAACAGATAACACAATGCTATCGCCAAAAGGTACCAATTTAAAAAGATAATCTAAGGTTAAAATGTAAAAGATGGTATGGGTGGTAACATAGTATAGAATTAACTGTTTTCCGAACTTCCTTCATGATTGTGCAGTCTCTAATTCAGTTGTTCGATGTACTGTAAATGCATTTTTAACTCGCGAGGACTTTTTCTCGCGGTGGGTATCGGCCAGTTTGAGAGTTCGCGAGGTATTTGACTTCGCGAGTCACTGATTTTCAAATCTATCAACGCCGCCACCATGTGCCCATACGCAGACAACTTGATTCTGATTCCGTGCGTACCGCTCGGCGCGAGTTCCCGGGCCTGAGCGCACTGACCAGCCGGGCGTTTTCAAAGCACAACTTCGATTCTATCAGTAGGGTCATGGACAGAATCGGCATCACTGCACCGCCGTGAACCGTGAACAAGGCAAGACTGCGGACAGCAAATGCCGCCGCTACGTTTGATCTTCCCATTCACTAAACTTCCATAGTTCCCCTCTTTTAAATTTTCGTTACTTTTATAAAAATGTTACGCACACTGTGATCAGTATGATTCACATTAGCTGTAGAACTTATCAAAGACCATGCTGTAACCAATGGTATTATTTTTTGTACGACTGTCGGTCGGCCCTGATCGCAATCGCGAAATCTTTGAAAATTCTAAGTTGTACAAAGATAGTGCAAAATCGTTCGTTTGATTAGGGGTATTAGAGCATGAATTAACGTCCCTTCGCTGAGCACAGCCCCTGTTGAATTTAGCTTGGTTTAAAATGTGCAAAATTTGGTAAAAACAGCAGAGTACAATTAACGTACATCACAAAAACCAGTGCAGTATTTATAATAACTCCATTATAAAACATTAACGTCCCCTTTTGAGCATCTTCAGTTGTGCCAAACCTGTCAAAACATGGTGGATCTCAGCGACCCTCAAATGATCACGTCATGGTCGGTTGATCCCAGACTACTAACTTCTGTAACTACCATTACCTTCAGCCACTACCATTACCTTTGGTGTTGGTCTCTTGTAAACGCTCAACCATCTGTCTCGAAGTTCGTCTGTTGAGCTTCAGAGGCAATGAGAACTTTGATCGGGTTAGGGTTAGGGCACAAAGTACGGAGTAAACAGTTCGTTTTCGTAAGACGTTCTTTTGTGCCAGAAAGAACGGGTTGGACAAGTTAAGGAATGACATCGCGTCATTACATGAATATGTATGTCATTGCATTTACATAAACAACACGATAAGTGCCAGGTCTGTTTTTCAGCAGGCAGCCATTATTGGCAACCCTTCCCAGACGTGCGCGCCAGACTTACCTGGGATACATGATCACGTAGTAGTTAAAACTAGAGTTCCCCGATCTCATACCTTCGCCAAATGATGTTAAACTTTATGACTGACAAATTATAGATCCCCCCCCCCTGATTCAACAAATAGGATCCTCATTTTCATGACTTATTACCTTCGCCAAGAAGGTTATGTTTTCAGTAGCGTTTGTCCGTTTGTTGGTTTGTTGGTTTGTGAACAGCATAACTCAAGAAGCTTGATATGGATTGTCATGAAACTTGGTAGGTGGGTAGATCTTGATGAGACCTAGAAATGATTAGATTTTGGGCCCCCTGGCGGCTTTTGTTGGTACTGCAGCAGAACTTCTGGTTTTGATATCTCGCGATCTGGACAAGCTAGGGTCACGAATTTTGGTTGGTAGATAGCTCCTGGAGTAGGGAAGAAGTGACATGAGTTTGGGCCCCCTAGCAGCTTGTTCTGGAACTGCAGGAACATTTCTTGAAAAATCTCCGAAGGTTCATAACTCAAGAACCGGTTGACGGATTGTCATGATTTTTGGTATGTGGGTAGCTGAAGTGATGCTTCAATCATCAGATGACAATTATGCAAATCAGGAGCTAATTTGCATAATTAATGAGGAAATTCTATAAATCTGCTTCGTTCGATAATAGGACTATGAAACACGTGTGACATGTAATTGAGAATGAGAAAAACATCCGAGGATATAGATTATGTAAATGAAGACCTAATTTGCATAATTAATGGGAAATTGTTATAATTTCATAGTTGTAATTGCTGGGAATTTCATACTTGCCGTATTGGAAGTTAAGTGAAGGTGAACATGAAGATAATTTATTCACACCATGACCTCCTTTGCATAATTTATGAGGAAGTGCTTGAATAGCCTATTTAGATAAGATAAGGCTATCATTGGGTGGAGAACATGATCCATATGATGTAATCCATGCAAATGACTGTTATTTGTGAAATCAATGATTTAAAATTGTATAATTCGTCAACCGTCCATTCGTTAACATCATTTGGCGAAGGTATGAGATCGTGGAACTCTTGTTATGTAGTTATATCAGTTTATCATACTCTTAACCAAAAGAAAGTCTTATATTAACAAACAATGCAATTCTAGCGTTTCCTCATAAAGTATGCAAATGAGGTCCCAATTTGAATACATTATGCTTAATGATGTTCACCTTCTCTGAACTTTCAAATACCACAAGTATGAAATTCCAGGCATTTATCTTTACATAACTATAACATTTTCTCATTACTTATGCAAAGTAAGTCTTCATTTACATAATCAATAACTACCTGTGTTTCTCTCGTTCTCAATTACCAATCCCACAAGCTTCAATTGTCCTATCATGGAATGCAGCTGATTTATAGAATTCCCCCATAAATTATGCAAATTACATCCATATTTGCATAATTGTCACATAATTATATCAAGCATCACGTAAGCTACCTACATACCAAAAATCACGGCATTCCGTCAACCGGTTCTTGTGTTATCCTCTTTTTAATATTTTCAAACAGATAGCCCTGCAGTTCCAAGGCAAGCCGCTGGTCCTGTTTTTTGGGCCGTCTTGTTCTTTTCGCCCTATCGCATTAGATTTGGAGTCTGCGGAGGATGTCAACCATAAAATCTAGTTGCTGTGGTCTTTAAATCCAGTTGCTCAATGTATAATGCCGTAATTTTTCTGTACGACTGTCGGTCGGCCCTAATAGCAATCGCGAAATCTCTGGAAATTAGTTATAATGTTACAAAGATAGTGCAAACTCGTTCGCTTGATTAGGGCCCTCCGCTGTACCTATGGTCCTTCTTGATTAAACTGTAGCATGTAGGTCCTTCTCAGGTAGAGTCCTGGGCTTGGCGGACTGATTAAGGTGGTTTACATGGTTCAAGATGTGCGAAATTTGGTAAAACAGCAGAGTACATCACAAAAGTAAGTGCAGTATTTATAATAAGCCCATTATAAAAAAATGAACGTCCCCTTTTGAGCATCTTCAGTTGTGCCAAACCTGTCAAAACATGGTGGATCTCAGCGACCCTCAAATGATCAGGTCATGGTCGGTTGATCCCAGACTACTGACTTCTGTAACTACCATTACCTTCAGCCACTACCATTACCTTTGGTGTTGGTCTCTTGTAAACGCTCAACCATCTGTCTCGAAGTTCGTCTGTTGAGCTTCACAGGCAATGAGAACTTGTTCGGGTTCGGGCACAAAGTCTGGAGTGGACAGTTGAGACGTACGAATTGTTTCTCCCACCTCTCCGTCAAGTGCCTTGATCCATTGTTTAAACCCTTTCCGGAAAGAACCGGTTGGTCAAGTTCCAGAATGCATCGCGTCATTAATGACTCAGTTATGTAACATAAACATTACGATAAACGTCAGATCTGTCTTGAATTTAGTCAGTTTTAGGTAGCCATTATTTGTCGGCAACCCTTTCCAGACGTGCGCGCCAGACATACCTGGGATACATGATCACGTAGTGGATTGAATTAGATATATTGTGGCAGAACCCATCCCACCAATTCATCACCTCAAGCAACCATTACCTGCCATTTATCATTCTTGGTAAATCTCACTTTTCATACATGTGTATGTCATTTTAGAGATTTCACCAAAGCTACGTACCTTCTCAGTCTAATATTTTATGTCTTTCAGCAATCTTCGGGGTCGCCATTCTTGAGCATCGGCTGGAGCAGTTGGGCCTGGCAGTTTTGGCACCCGATTAAGCCGTTTAATTGAATGCGAAAATTTGGTCAAAAGTAATCGTACGCTGATGTAGAGTCCATTCCGCGTCACCGAGTGGGTTGTTATTGTCATTATTTACAAATGTTTTGAATTCTTTGTAATTGTTTGTCTAAGAAATTTCATAATTTGGAAATATTTTGAACATCTTGTCAATATTCTAAATAATTCCCTGGTTTTCTAAAACGTTTGAAATATTCCTGATGTGGATTATGACGTTTCCAATAGTTTCTAAATATTTCTAACAGCACTCTACCATTTTTTACCATTATTTCGAATTATTTCTAACATTTTGTAAATAGGTCAGTGGGATGGGAAGAGAGTAATTCACACATCCCTGTGAAGTACAGGGTAGACTGCCTGGGTGTCAGGCATTGATGCCTTACAACAAAAGAGCCACCAGTGTCCAGCAGTGAAATCTAAAAATATACAGAAGAATACAGAAGAGTAGGATTAGCACCTACTTTTATGGGGGCAATTACCCACATCTACCATTTTTCATTTGTTTGAAATAGTTCTAAATATTTCGAATAGTGAAAGAAACAAATGGGTAGTTCAAATTTATTCTAAATAAAGAGATCTTTGTACAGTCACTTTCAAAATGTTTCAGAAAATTTTCATTTTCAAATTTTTGAAAAATTTAGAACTTTTGTTACTAGGGTATTCTTTTCTTCTAAATAATTCAAACGTATTAGAAACATAGAGAAAACACCCACTCGGTGATGCGGAATCGACTCTAATAATAACACTAAGTAGCCAAATTACTGATTACTGCAAGTTACCTTACATTAGCGGCGCGGGGATATATTTTCGCGGTAGGAGGGCAAATGACGTGTTCGCGGTGAGCATAAGGCTATGTTGATTAATAATATGGATGACATCCTCTGGGAACTGATGCGAGCGTGCGAATAAAAAAGTTTGACAACAAAAGTACGTGGTAATGAAGGTTGAACAAATGACTAAACACACGTGTATACTATGGCGAATAATAGACATTTTCATTTCTTAACATTTTTTTTCTTTTCCTGTATGGCGAATAACAGACATTTTCATTTCTTAACATTTTCTTCTCTTCCTGTAGATCTATGGCGAATAACAAACATGTTCATTTCTTAAAATTTTCTTTTCCCGTATGGCGAAGAACAGACATTTCATTTTTTAACATTTTCTTCTTTAATAGACTCTTCATTTTCACTTCTTAACATATTTTTCCATTCCTTTAGAACTGATGTTGGCATTGTCTACGACATTAGTGTCGTTTTCCAATATTTATATTGCAATTTACGGCATATAACCTCATTTTGCAGCTACTTTGTACGATTTACAGTATGGTCGAAAACATAATATATGCATCGTGATGTTAACTTTTGATTAACTTACAAATGTCCCAAGTATGACATTCCCATCATTCACCATTAAGAAATTATAGAATTTTCGCATTAATTGTGCAAATTAGGCCACATTTGCATAATTAGTATCTATTGATGTTCCATCTGCCATAGGTTACATACATTACATGTAATCACTAATACGTGTACTTGTTAAAGATAAAATATTGTGAGAATTCTTAGTCTATAATACGTTCATTAACTACAGAGAGAACACAACTACAGAGAGAACACAACTACAGAGAGAGAGAACACAATTGCTCTGGTACAGATACTGATGAATAGTTTACAGATATGTGTCATCAACCTCTGTATATTTGCAGTGATGCCCTTTATTGACGACTTCATAGTACAAGGCCGAGGGGTGGACGGTAATCTTGAGGGATGATGATGAACTGAAGACGGCTCCCGATTTGTTCCATGGGTTGTAATGCAGAATCAAAAGACCATGCAGAATCCAGACTGAAGCGAATTACCGACAACACTTGGACCACCACCCTACTCATGACCTCTCAACTATGACATCTTCAAGAACAACCATAGAACCGGTTAGACATAGTTGTCGAGCTGAGTCTCTCTTTGCTAAACTATACACACACAGTTTTTGTATTGCTCCCTTACTGTATATTCTTTCGAATGCTCGTCACTCAGTTGCGTGGAGTCTTCAACGTTTTTCATACGCTGTAGTTTGTACTGAAGACCGCTTCACCGCCATTTGACTCAGTTGATTTCACCTCCCGCACTGCCGGCTGTTTGTCTCTGTCCTGCCCACAACAACAACAGCATCCCAGTACTAGGAATAGCACAGACAGACACAGAAAGACAATCCCGACTATCAGAAATGGATTATCGTGAGCGCCTCTTGTGATCCCAAGAGCAGTAAAGATACCACCCTGTATCAAAAATATTACGCCAACGATGAGGGAACACACAGGGATGCATATGGCCCATGATGTACAGTTGTGTGAAGAGCTCTGTCCGCTCCCGTCACCCCCGCTTTCACCCATGGCGGCTAGATGTCCACTCGGCTCGCTTTCGGTGGTAAGATACCGTCTGGAGGACTGAGCAAACAGGTTGGGGTGAACATGAACTGCCCACGATCGGATTGAGACGTGTGTCACTGTGTCAATTACTGAATAACACAGCTGTTACGTCATTTCCGCGACCCACCTACATAGTCATGGCGGAGTATATTAAGAATTACCTGTAGGGAGACCGTGAACATACGGGGAATCATCCATATGACGTGTACTGTCCCTGCCGGTGGTCCTTCAGCGTCCAAAATAAGAGATATAACGTTACCGGAGAACCTACGGCGATGGCAAAAGTCGAAATAGTAAAAAGGCCGCTAAAAGAAATAATTTGTTCTTACAATATCCCCTATAACATTCAATCATTCGGTTATCAACTGGTTAATTGACCCATACATGATTACAGATGATTATAATAGGTGTGGTTGTCTACCACACCTTTCCGGCTCCAAAATCTACATGCGAGTCAGAAATAGAGCATCCAGAATAGCCTGGGTACCATCTGGATGTTGGCTCCGCAACGCTCGAAAAAAATTTTTTCGCGAGTTGATGAGCCAAAATTCGGACGGTACCCAGGCTACGTTCAGAACAGAAGGTACGTACTGTATAAGGAGCACATCGGGATCACTCTAAAATTGGTCGGCTGAAATCTACGAGTATTTCTAATAGTGCACAAGGATATCACCACTCAGCAATAAAGTTTTGACAACAAGACATACTGTATATAAACAACAAATACTTCCTCTATACCAAACCAAGGCTTAACATTTTCATACCTTCGAAGTACATCCAGCTTGTTACTTTATCCATCAGATCCTAGGTTTATTCTTTCTTCCTCTTTATAACTGGCTTGTAGGTCAGCCTCATACCTTAGTTTTTAGATATCAGGGTTTTGATGTTGTGCACATACTGTGATGTCAAACTTTGATGTCAACAAAAAATATGAATTATTCAATAAATGTTTCTTTCCGATGGTTCAAGGTTCTTTCAATGACCATGAAGCTGGTGTTAATGTAGCTTAATGCTAGATTCTTCTGGTTGTCGTCGACTTATCGGACAAGAAAATTCTTCTTTACTTAACGTTGATCGGATTAATGATGGAAGTGCTCTTATCAATCAATTAGCCCAATCCTGTTTGCTTGTCGCTCATTGGCTAATCCACGTGAGCAGCACCTGTTTCTCCCAGGTGTGCGGACCGAGAGACAGGAAGAAGCCCTGTCTCTTGTCCAGTCTTGCTCAGCTTCTGTCCGGGCGTGCCAGCTACGGAACGGTTCCCTCTCACTTCAAAACCATGGAGGTGCCAGAACCGAAGAAATTCCGCCGCTCCTGCTTTTTGTCTCACCTTGCGGACGTGCCTCTCGTAAAGACGGCTACCGCAAACGTCCAGACGTTTTACACCGAGACAAAGGAACGCTCGCTGTTGTTCCGTGCCTGGGCCAGCATGGCCGAATTGGTGATGATATTGGCGATGTGGGGAGCCAACAAGACGGTGGGGAAGTGGTGTCAGGCCATTCTGCGTCATGAAGGAGAAGGTAAAAGGTTTACTGCTATGTTGTTTTAGTTGTTGACTGGCGCTCCGTTCTCAAAGCAAAGCAATAGAATTCTCCTAAAGCAAGCCTAGCTAGTAAATTAATCTAGTTGATAGTATATAGTCTAGCCTGGGCCGGGTGTCATCCTCCGTAGTTTCCGCCGGCTCCCTAAAGTTTCACAACAAATATTGTGTCGATCTAGCCTTACTTATTTGACGAAGTTTTATCACGAGCAGTGCACATGTAAATATTTTTCACAATCATTCTTGCCAATTTTTCTTCAGCTCAACTGGCTGCTGCCATCGACACCTATGCATGCGTGAAACTGCAGCAATTGGAGGTTAAATTCCCGGTCCTGACCAAGTCTGCCGATGTGGTAGGTGTGATGGGCACATGGCCAACATGGCGGTCTTTTAATCATTCTTACAGGAGAATGACGTAATCCATAATCGTTTGAAAACATCGGATCTCTAATGGAGCATGTACATATACAATATTTTTCGCATTTTACCAATCCCTTCACCTGTCATTAGGTCGCAAAGAAGGCTACACAGAAGGTGCTGTCCGTAGCATTTCTCATTCCTCGCTGGATGTTGGAGACAAGGCTGGGGAAGATCGCCGTATTTGGACTGGATAAAACCCTGCAGTTGTCGGTGACGGTGGCCGACCTGTTACAGCCGGAGGGGGAGACTGAAGAAGACGCAGCTGCCACGGCGGAAAACAAGTCGGTAACTATTGAAAAGGTTGGTGGTGAGGGTATTTATTTCGTGTTAACTCTTCTCTCATCTTGCATCTCATAACATTCGCAAAAGCACTTTCAACGTTTCAAACAAACGTTGAAAGTGCTTTTGCGACGTCGACTTACTTTCGATCTGCATAATGCCTATGATTACCTAGAAGTAGCCAGTACATGTAGAAATAGTATTCCTTTTTTTTCTGAAATATTACAGATGATGCTGTGAAGTGCACATGGACGTAGTGTGAATGAAAGAAGAATGTGCCGAGTGGCAAAATAGTGTAAAAGATGTCGAACTGTTGCGCAAAGAGGGAAAATCCTTAGAAGTACAGTCTGTTCTGCGATGAATGTAGCTGTTGTTATAGTGTGATGATTTCTTTAACAGACCAAAGCCCCGCCAGCCCCGGAACCCGACTTGACCGCTCTCGTGACGGGAGTTGTGCGGACGACCGCCACTTGTGCCCGCGGTCTGTTTCCCACTCTGTACGGCTGGTTCATCCTGACTCCTCTCCTCCTATGGGTAAGACCAAGCCTGCGTTTCCTTATTTTCAAAATTATATAGCAATCGATTCGTAGAAAAACTGGAGATTTCACTTCTCTCTGCGTCGCTAACAGATGAATGCTCGTTGTGGTGTATCCTTCAGGTGACCGTGCTAACCTGGACTCGACAGGCCCTCCGCTTCATCCGCCGCCGGCCACGCCGCCCGTCCCGCCGCCGGAGCCACCGCCTGGCCGCCAAGGCCGACCCCGACACCAAAGCCAAGATAAGCTCCCGCCGTCGGATGTCGCCACGGAAGCGCATCCCGTCCCTGACCGAGGCACTCGCACATTACATCCCGAAGAAAGCCTTCTCCATGCTGGGACTGACCACTCCGCCGGCCGAGATGACCATGCCGCTGTTCGGGACCCGCCTGCCTGAACCTGGAGCTAGTAACGGTAACTGTAGAAAAGTCAGTTTGGACAAATCTATCCCGTTACAAAATCGCTGCAGATACGGTAATTGTAGACGTAAAGATGTCGCAAGATGTAAACTTTTTTCCCTGCTTTTTTGCTTAAATCTACTGCTCAACTGCTAAAAAGTGACTGTGTGTGTGTGGTGTGTGTGTTGTGTTCGTGTGTGTGTGTGTGTGTGTGTGTGTGTGTGTGTGTGTGTGTGTGTGTGTGTGTGTGTGTGTGTGTGTGTGAGAGAGAGAGAGAGAGAGAGAGAGCATGAAACTGAAAATTTCAAACAAGCTTCGTTAAAATGCAGCCTACATGACGTCCGCTCAGACCCGGCAGTATTTTTCCTAGGAATAACTGTGATAATTCTTTTTCAGAAGAACTCCGCGTCAGTCCCAACATGGAGGAAGGGGAGAAGCGGAAACGGTCAACAGGAAAGGATGAAGACGAGACTTTCCTGACCCTGGATCTGGAGAACTACCGGTCTGATGACGATCCGGATTACCAGGTAAGGCTTGCAAATTCAAGTAGGTCAAAGAGCTTTGAGTTTAACAGTTGGTTGTCCAAGAGAGCTGTCATTGACATATGAAACATCTTTAGAAACATCTTGCCGCGCGCGTTGGCTTGTACATTTTGTTGTATACTCGGGTAAAGCAGCCAGGAACAAAGCTAGTAAGTTGTAGTAGTTACCAGCATACATTGATGATGAACCCAAACATTTCTTTCAGTCGGAGTCGTCCTCCAGCACGGACAGCTACGAGTACATCTCCAGCCAGTCTGAGGGAGACGATGCCGAGGAGGCGGTGGAGGAGGCGGCCGAGGAGGCGGCGGAGGAGCCGGCGGAGGCTGAGGAAGCACGGGAGGAGCAGGAGGAGGAAGCGGGGACCGGGAAGGACTCGGGCGTGTGTTCTGCCACAGCCACGCCCACGGGATCGGAGAGCCCAGAATCCAACAAGGTGAGGCGGACGGACAAATAAGGGAAAGAAAGGTTAGCCTGTAAACCTAAGGCTAGGACAGGACAACTTTGAAGGGAAATATAATACCTCTATGCCTCTTCTTTAGTCTCCACAACCATATAGCCAAATAGATGAAGCTAGGTAGTTGGCCAGGATAGTTAAGCCACCGTAGAGTTAATTTCCCCGCAGGTGGGGAGGGGTGGGGGTTGAAACCCTCGTTGTATCCCCCTCCCCTGGCCGGTCAGACTCTATTCTTACCGAATTGTACCATTCTAACTAACCTCCATCAGGCTAGGGTTGTATGGACCGTAGAATTCGACAAAAAGGGGAAATGATTGGCCAGGAGAGTCAGTCCGTGGGAGGGTCCGCGGGAAAATGAACTCTACAATGGTTATAGCGCTAACGCTGAACTCCCCTGGCAAATTATTTTCCTCTATTCGTCTAAATGTTGCTGATTTTGAACCCGCATTGTTAGTCTGATGGAGAATTTTCAGATGGAAATACTTGATGTATTAAACTGCCCTCTATTGTTATTTTACCTATGGCTCAAATATAGCAGCTGTCTACCGACGCTCCGCGCCCAGCAGATTCTGAGGAAAGCGTCAGCAAGATCTGTCCTGCCGACAGTAGTCAACCGACAGCGACTTCTAGCGAATCGGTATAATTTTGCATTCTTCTTTGTAATATTATGATCCCGGTTGCGTCCACGGTGGTCACTAAGAATAAACTAAACTATGTACAGTGTATTTCACATGTAGCTGGCAGAAATGGAAGCGTCTGTTACATGATAATGCTTATAAAACGTTTTTACATCTTTTCAGGTCAGCCAGGAGTAAAATGCAGATCACAAGGCATCGATATGGTCGAATACTGTCCGAAACTCTTCAGAGAATGAGTCACCGAGATATTGACAACTGTCCTTGATGTACCACTTTTTAGAATACTCATGAACGATACAAAGTAAATCTATGAGAATCTGCTAAGATGTCTCTTTGACGCAAAATGAAAACGATACTACGGATATCATTAGATTTGAAGTATGAAAGTATATTCTGTCAAGATGGAGAGGTGTGAGTCATTGAAAAGTTACTCTTCATTAATCAAGATTGTTATATATGATCAATAAAGCTTGTCAGACTTGAAAAGTAATGCTGCATCTGATTCTTTGCTTGTAATTACGTGGAAAATATCAATTTACTTCTGATTTCCCATCGTCATGAACTTGAAGACGTTTGACTTCTGACACGCCCTGGTAAAACATCTTTGGCCTATAATTTAAACTTTAAAAACATTTTAATGTCTCAAGTTTCTGTTACTGAAAAGCAAAATTAAAAAAAGTCGAGCATACTATTTTGAAACCTCGGTTCTAACACGGGAGGTTAAATCAGAAACCTTCATAGTTGTAGTGATGGACTGTGACTGACTGAGGGGACTGAGCTGCGTATTTAAGGCTTTAAGTTGTGAGCATGCAAAAAAATGACATGACAAATGTCTTTACCCAAACTATTTACATGGGTACTTGTAAAACAAGTGGTATGCATAAACTGTAGCTTTGTAGCGTGCACCGGATTATATCGATGTACCATCTTGTTAAGTTGTGGTTTCATTTCTGATCAAGTACACGTAATGTTACATCCTTGATGGAAGCATTAGAAACTAGAGTCCAACGATCTCATATCTTCGCCAAATGATGTTAATTTTTATGACTGACAAAGATGATTCCTCCTGATTATGCAAATAGGATCGTCATTTGCATGAATTATATCAGTTGATCATATTCTCCATGAAAAGACAGCCGTATCTTAACAAAGAAAGCCTTTCAATCATTTCCTCATAGATTATGCAAATGAGGTCCTTATTTGAATAAGTTATGTTTAATCAAATCTTTATTAAATATCAACATGGCAGACGTGCCGAAATGCTTCAGGCACGTCTGAATTGCATTGACATTTTATAATTATTAACATATAGAAACATTATTACAATACGTAGATTAAAAACATCATCATCATTTAAAAATCATCATCATTAAGAACACGTAGGTTAAAATAATCAATATCTGCCTGTGTTTCTCTCGTTCTCAATTACATGTCACAAGCTTGAATAGTCCTATAATGTAATGCAGCTTGTTCTTGAGTTATCCTCTTTTGAATATTTTCAAAGAAATGCCTCTGCAGTTCCTGAGCAACTCGCTAGGGGGCCCAAACATACGTCACTTCTTTCCCAGTGAAAGACCTACCTACCATCCAAATTTGGTGACCCTAGCACTTCCAGATCACGAAATATCAAAACCGGAAGTTCAGCTGCAGTACCATTAGAAGCCGCTAGGGGCCCAAAATCTAATCATTTCGAGATGCTATCAAGACCTACCTACCTACCAAATATGAAGTCTATCCATTTAAGCCTTCTCAAGTTATCGTGTTCACAGACACACACACACACACACACACACACACACACACACGAACGCCTCTGAAAACATATATAAACCTTCTTGGCGAAGGTAACAATCGAAAAACATGGCCTCTCTCTACGTACTAGGTAACAGTTAACATGATCAGGATTTTTTTTACCGAGGAGGATTACTTAGTTTTACAAACTGCTGCATAAAGGAACCTGGCAGGTTTTTGTGCCAAACGGAATACCCCATGGCCATATTCTGCCGTCATCATGTCTATTCTCTCCTAAGTATTTGTTTAGGCGAGGCAACGAGGTTTGCTGGTCATCCGATGTCGTACAACGCATATCAATATTTGTAATCTCCAAGCAGATGTTGGGGATAAACATATCGTAACGGTTTCTGACTTCTCTGACAGCCAGCCCTCGCGCTGTAGAAGATCTTCAAATCCAACTTCTGTTTGGAGATTGCATTCAAACAAAGTTAATAACGTTAAAAATGATATATGCCTACATGGACCCGGGTCGTCTGATTGAGACTAATGCATTATGCCAGGCATAAAAAAGGTGTTGTGCCATTAAAAAGTCATTATGGCACAAAAAGGAATTTTATTTCAGTGTTCCTGTCAGCTCTTTCTTCTCGCAACTGGAGGTGAAAACAGCACTTTAACGTTACAGTTGGAGAAACATTTCAACAGCGTCCCTCCCTCCAAAGTGAATGGTCACTTCCCACATTCTTTAGTGTGACAACTTCCGGGGAGGAGATACAAAATTGAGCGCGCGTCTTGCATGCTTGTCTTATGTTTAGGAAGAAAGTTTCTTCGCCCACTAGCCCGGCAAGGCACTGTCAGCCGCTGTTCCGCATCACAGAAGATATATTCTGGTCCCCGAGAAGCCGCAAATGCCCAGAGCTTGACCTTGCGACATTCTACATCAAATTTCTGTGGTGTTTTATGGATTCCTGCCGACCGTGACCAACAAGGTACAACAAACTTCGAATTCGCG
>NW_017803013.1:389256-391736 GCF_001625305.1 Branchiostoma belcheri
ACGCAAAATGAAAACGATACTACGGATATCATTAGATTTAAAGTATGAAAGTATATTCTGTCAAGATGGAGAGGTGCGAGTCATTGAAAAGTTACTCTTCATTAATCAAGATTGTTATATATGATCAATAAAGCTTGTCAGACTTGAAAAGTAATGCTGCATCTGATTCTTTGCTTGTAATTACGTGGAAAATATCAATTTACTTCTGATTTCCCATCGTCATGAACTTGAAGACGTTTGACTTCTGACACGCCCTGGTAAAACACCTTTGGCCTATAATTTAAAATAAAAACATTTTAATGTCTTAAGTTTCTGTTACTGAAAAGCAAAATTCAAGAAAGTCGAGAATACTATTTTGAAACCTCGGTTCTAACACGAGAGGTTCAATCAGAAACCTTCATAGTTGTAGTGATGGACTGTGACTGACTGAGGGGACTGAGCTGCGTATTTAAGTTGTGAGCATGCAAAAAATGACATGACAAATGTCTTTACCCAAACTATTTACATGGGTACTTGTAAAACAAGTGGTATGCATAAACTGTAGCATTGTAGCGTGCACCGGATTATATCGATGTACCATCTTGTTAAGTTGTGGTTTCATTTTTGATCAAGTACACGTAATGTTACATCCTTGATGGAAGCATTAGAAACAATCGAAAAACATGGTCTTTCTCTACGTACTAGGTAACATGATCAGGATTTTTTTACCGAGGAGGATTACTTAGTTTTACAAACTGCTGCATAAAGGAACCTGGCAGTTTTTTGTGCCGAACGGAATACCCCATATTCTGCCGTCATCATGTCTATTCTCTCCTAAGTATTTGTTTAGGCGAGGCAACGAGGTTTGCTGGTCATCCGATGTCGTACAACGCATATCAATATTTGTAATCTCCAAGCAGATGTTGGGGATAAACATATCGTAACGGTTTCTGACTTCTCTGACAGCCAGCCCTCGCGCTGTAGAAGTTGTGATCTTCAAATCCAACATCTGTTTGGAGATTGCATTCAAACAAAGTTAATAAAAATGATATATGCCTACCTGGACCCGGGTCGTCTGATTGAGACTAATGCATTATGCCAGGCATAAAAAAGGTGTTATGGCATAAAAAAATCATTATGGCACAAAAAGGAATTTTATTTCAGTGTTCCTGTCAGCTCATTCTTCTCGCAACTGGAGGTGAAAACAGCACTTTAACGTTACAGTTGGCTATTAAAACATTTCAACAGCGTCCCTCCCTCTAAAGTGAATGGTCACTTCCCACATTCTTTAGTGTGACAACTTCCGGGGAGGAGATACAAAATTGAGCGCGCGTCTTGCAAGCTTGTCTTATGTTAGGAAGAAAGTTTCCTCGCCTACTAGCCCGGCAAGGCACTGTCAGCCGCTGTTCCGCATCACAGAAGATATATTCTCGTCCCTGAGAAGCCGCAAATGCCCAGAGCTTGACCTTGCGACATTCTACATCAAATTTCTGCGGTGTTTTATGGATTCCTGCCGACCGTGACCAACAAGGTACAACAACTTCGAATTCGCGGAAAATTGAGGTTTCGCAGGATAAAAGGGGACGTGTACACACACGTACGGTCGTGCTGTGCTTCAGTGGAAACTGTTTCAACCCGTGCGTGCAGGGCTCTGCTCCCAGTGGGTTTGGAACCGGGTTCTTTTATATCTCTCTCTCACTTGGCACGCGACTGTGAGGACCGTGGCTGGCAGCGGACACCCGGGTAGCCACTACCCTAAGCCAGGCAAGGTGAGGTGGCGATAGGATAGGCTTCCCGTTCTCATCTTGTTGTATTAATCTCCAAACAGATTGATCTCAGACCATACTGGAAAAAATACAAGTAATGAAGCACTGTGGGCCCAAGAAATTAATGATTATTTTAGAGGCGCGTTGACTTCACTATAATTGATTTAAATGTCACTCAAAGACTTTATTTGGCACTTCGTTGAGCAAACACACATGGTATACAAACCGCTACATTCAATTGCTCACCAATTAAAGGAAGTAGCAACATCCGCTTACTGTAGGATCAGTGACAGAAATAAGAACTGGATGGTTTGAAATACTGGAAGTGATCAAACTTAGCAGGTAAGGTTGAACAACAGCAGTGTTCATGACTATGATATATTTTCCAGGCGTTAATTTCATTTGGTGTAAAAACAAACCTTCAATTCATATTAATAATATAAGATAAAATAAAAGGTCAGCATACATTGCATTAAGAGTAAATTCGAAAGATTGGTAGTCTTTCAATGTAACATTAAGTTAATATGTTCTCTCATTGATGCATGCAGTATTTGACATGGTCTGTAGATTTCTGTGATCTTGTAGATTGTTCTGCTGTTATTTGGGTCATTCAATTCGCATCAATGTCAAAAATATATTGCCAGGTTGCAGAATTATTGTGAACTCTTGGTTATATCTTAGGATGATGCATAGCATCAAGTCGTACATTGATTTCTGCTCACAACCATTCTATTA